>NC_090814.1:92218051-92389866 GCF_000390325.3 Nicotiana tomentosiformis
CATCGACCCACCATGACCGTTCCTCATTTTGTGGCATTTTTGGGCATTAATACGAGAATTCGGTCCGATTCCGATATTTTCGTGCCCTATAGCCCACGCCTTCCACGTGGGCCCGTGCCCCCTAACCCAGAGCGCCATAAATTTAACCAGACAATATAAAATGACATAAGGAACATTCTTCACTTACCCTCCATGACAATTCCTCATTTTTGGTATTTTTGGGTCATAATACGTAAACTTAGACCGATTTCCAGATTTTCGTGTTTTATAGCCCACGCCTTCCGCGTGGGCTAGGGCTCCCGGACCCGCACTGCCTAAACTGTAACCTGATAATAGAAAATGACATAAGGAACATTGGTCATCGACCAACCATGACCGTTCCTCATTTTGTGGCACTTGTTTGCCATAATACTAGAACTTGTTGCGATTCCCATATTTTCGTGCCCTATAGACCATGCCATCCGCGTGGGATTGTGACCCCGAACTCAGACCGCCTAAAATTTATCCAGACAATAGAAAATGACCTAAGGAACATTGTTCACTGACCCGCAATGATAGTTCCTCATTTTTTCGAATTTTTGGGTCATAATATGAGAACTCGAACCGATTCCCATATTTTTGTGTGCTATAGCCCACGCTTTCCGCGTGGGCTCGGGCCCCCGGACCCGGACTGCCTAAAATGTATCCGGGTAATAGAATTCGACCTACGGAACATTGGTCATTGACCCACCATGACCATTTCTCATTTTGTGGCATTTTTGGGCCATAATACGAGAACTCGATCCGATTTCGATATTTTCGTGCCCTATAGCCCACGCCTTCCTCGTAGGCACGTGCACCCAGACCCGGACCGCCATGACAGTTCCTCATTTTATTGCATTTTTGGGTCATAATACGAGAACTCGGACCGATTCTCATATTTTTGTGTGCTATTGCCCACGCCTTCCGCGTGGGCTCGGGCCCCCCAAACCCAGACCTCCTAAAATATATCCGTATAATAGCAAACGACCTAAAGAATATTGGTCACCGATCCTCCATGACTGTTCCTCATTATTTGGCATTTTTAGGCCATAATATGAGAAGTTAGCCTCATTCCCATATTTTTGTGTGCTATAGCCCATGCCTTCCACGTGGGCTCGATCCCCCAGACTCAGACCGCCTAAAAATTATCCGAAAAATAGAAAATGACTTAGGGAACATTGTTCACCAACCCGCCATGACAGTTCCTTATGTTTTGGCATTTTTGGGCCATAATACGAGAACTCAGCACGATTCCCACATAGCTCGGGCCCCCTGACCCGGACCGTCTAAAATTTATCCGAATAATAGAAAACGACCTAAGGAACATTGGTCACCGACCCGCCATGACCGTTTCTTATTGTTTGGAATTTTTGGGCCATAATACGAGAACTCAGCACGATTCCCACATAGCTCGGGCCCCCTGACCCGGACCGCCTAAAATTTATCCGAATAATAGAAAACGACCTAAGGAACATTGGTCACCGACCCACCATGACCGTTTCTAATTTTGTGGAATTGTTGGGCCATAATACGAGAACTCGGCTTGATTCTTATATGTTTTGTGGGCTATAGCCCACGCCTTCCGCGTGGGCTCGATTACCCACACCCGGACCGCCTAAAATTTATCCGGATAATAAAACACAACCCAAGTAACATTGGTTATCGACCCGCCATGACAGGTCCTCATTGTTTAGCATTTTCGGGTCATAATACGAGAATTCAAACCGATTCCCATATTTTCGTGTGCTATAGCCCACGCCTTCCGCGTGGGCTCGGGCCCCCAGCTCTAGACTGCCTAAAATTAGTCTGGAATATAGCAAACGACCTATGGAACATTGGTCATCGACCCGCCATGACCGTTCCTCATTTTGTGGCATTTTTGGTCCATAATACGAGAATTCGGTCCGATTCCGATATTTTCGTGCCCTATAGCCCACGCCTTTCGCGTGGGCCCGTGCCCCCAGACCCGGACCGCCTAAAATTTAACCAGACAATATAAAATGACCTAAGGAACATTGTTTACTGACCCACCATGACAGTTCCTCATTTTATTGCATTTTTGGATCATAACACGAGAACTCGGACCGATTTTCATATTTTCGTGTGCTATTGCCCACGCCTTCCGCGTGGGCTCGGGCCCCTGAACCCAGACTGCCTAAAATATATCCGGATAATAGCAAACGACCTAAAGAACATTGGTCACCGATCTGCCATGACTGTTCCTCATTATTTGGTATTTTTGGGCCATAATATGAGAAGTTAGCCTCATTCCCATATTTTCGTGTGCTATAACTCACGCCTTCCACGTGGGCTCGATCCCCCAAACTAGGACCGCCTAAAATTTATCCGAAAAATAGAAAATGACCTAAGTAACATTGTGCACCGACCCGCCATGACAGTTCCTTATGTTTTGGCATTTTGGGCCATAATACGAAAACTCAGCACGATTCCCACATAGCTCGAGCCCCCTGAACGGGATCGTTTAAAATTTATCTGGATAATAGAAAACGACCTAAGGAACATTGGTCACCGAACCGCCATGACCGTTTCTCATTGTTTGGAATTTTTGGGCCATAATATGAGAACTCGGCTTGATTCTAATATTTTCGTGTGCTATAGCCCACGCCCTGGACTGCCTAAAATTTATCCGTATAATAGAACACAAACAAATTAACATCGGTTAAAGACCCGCCATGACAGGTACTTATTGTTTGGCATTTTCGGGTCATAATACGAGAACTCAAACCGATTCCCATATTTTCGTGTGCTATAGCCCACGCCTTCCGCGTGGGCTCGGGCCCCCGGCCCCAGACCGCCTAAAATTAATCTGGACAATAGAAAACGACCTACGGAACATTGGTCATCGACCCTCCATGACCGTTCCTCATTTTGTGGCATTGTTGGGCCATAATACGAGAATTCGGTCCGATTCTGATATTTTCGTGTCTTATAGTCCACGCCTTCCGCGTGGGCCCGTGCCCCCAGACCTGGACCACCTAAAATTTTACCGGACAATAGAAAATGACCTAAGGAACATTGTTCATTGACCTGCCATGACAATTCCTCATTTTTGGTATTTTTAGGTCATAATACGTGAGCTCGGACCGATTTCCATATTTACGTGTGTTATAGCCCACGCCTTCCGCTTGGGCTGGGGCTCCGGGACCCGGATCGCCTAAATTGTATCCTTACAATAGAAAACGACCTAAGGAACATTTGTCATCGACAAAACATGACGGTTCATAATTTTGTGGAATTTTTATGCCATAATACGAGACCTCGTTCCGATTCCCATATTTTCGTGCCCTATAGCCCATGCCATCCGCGTGGGCCTGTTCCCCTGGACCCGGACCGCCTAAAATTTATCCACACAATAGAAAATGACCTAAGGAACTTTGTTTACCGACCCGCAATGATAGTTCCTCATTTTTTGGCATTTTTGGGTCATAATATGAGAACTCGAACCGATTCCCATATTTTCGTGTGCTATAGCCCACGCCTTCCGCGTGCCATGACAGTTCCTTAGGTTTTGGCATTTTTGGGCCATAATACGAGAACTCAGCACGATTCCCACATAGCTCGGGCCCCCTGACCCGGACCGCCTAAAATTTATCCGGATAATAGAAAACGACCGAAGGAACATTGGTCACCGACCCGCCATGAGAGTTTCTCATTTTTTGGAATTTTTGGGCCATAATACGAGAACTCTACTTGATTCCTATATTTTTGTGTGCTATAGCCCACGCCTTCCGCGTGGGCTCGATCACCGAGACCCGGACCGCCTAAAATTTATCCGGATAATAGAACACAACCTAAGTAACATCGGTTACCGACCCGTCGTGACAGGTCCTCATTGTTTGGCATTTTCGGGTCATAATACGAGAACTAAAACCGATTCCCATATTTTCGTGTGCTATAGCTCACGCCTTCCGCGTGGGCTCGGGCCCCCGGCCCCAGACTGCCTAAAATTAATCTGGACAATAGAAAACGACCTACGGAATATTGGTCATCGACCCGCCATGACCGTTCCTTATTTTGTGGCATTGTTGGGCCATAATACGAGAATTCGGTCCGATTCCGATATTTTCGTGCCCTATAGCCCACGCCTTCCGCGTGGGCCCGTGCCCCCAGACCCGGACCGCCTAAAATTTTACCGGACAATAGAAAATGACCTAAGGAACATTGTTTACTGACCTGCCGTGACAAGTCCTCATTTTTGGTATTTTTAGGTCATAATACGTGAGCTCGGACCGATTTCCATATTTACGTGTGTTATAGCCTACGCCTTCCGCTTGGGCTGGGGCTCCCAGACCCGGATCGCCTAAATTGTATCCTGACAATAGAAAACGTCCTAAGGAACATTGGTCATCGACCAACCATGACGGTTCATAATTTTGTGGAATTTTTATGCCATAATACGAGACCTCGTTCCGATTCCCATATTTTCGTGCCATATAGCCCATGCCATCCGCGTGGGCCTGTGCCCCCGGACCTAGACCGCCTAAAATTTATCCAAACAATAGAAATTGACCTAAGGAACATTGTTCACCAACCCGCCATGATAGTTCCTCATTTTGTTGGCATTTTTGGGTCATAATATGAGAACTCGGACAGATTCCCGTATTTTTGTGTGCTATAGCCCACGTCTTCCGCGTGGGCTCGGGCCCCCAGACCCGGACTGCCTAAAATGTATCCGAGTAATAGAAAACCAGCTAAGGAACATTGGTCATCGTCCCACCATGACCGTTTTTCTTTTTGTGGCATTTGTGGGCCATAATACGAGAACTCGTTTCGATTTCCATATTTTCGTTCCCTATAGCCCACGCCTTCCGCGTAGGCCCGTGCACCCGGACCCGGACTGCCTAAAATTTATCCATTCAATATAAAATGACCTAAGGATCATTGTTTACCGACCCGCCATGACAGTTCCTCATTTTTTGCATTTTTTGGCCAAACAACTAGAATTCCGCGCGATTCCCATATTTTTGTGTGTTATAGCCCACGCCTTCCGAGTGGTCCCGGGACCTCCTGACCCCTATCGCCTAAAATTTTTCCGGACTATCATATACGACCTAAGGAACCATAGTATCCGCCCTGCCATGATCGTTCCTCATTTTTTGCATTTTTCGGCCAAACAACTAGAATTCCGCGCGATTCCCATATTTTTGTGTGTTATAGCCCACGCCTTCCGAGTGGTCCCGGGACCTCGGGACCCCTATCGCCTAATATTTTTCTGTACTATCAAATAAGACCAAAGGAACCATAGTCACCGCCCTGCCAAGATCTTTCCACATTTTTTGCATGTTACTGAAAAAGACATAGAATTTCGCCCGATTCCCATATTTTCGTGTGCTATACCCACGCATTCCGAGTGGTCCCAAGAGCCGCGGACCCCGATCGCCTAAAATATTTCCGGGCAATCAAATACGACCTAAGGAACCATAGTATCCGCCCCGCCATGATCGTTCCTTATTTTTTGCGTTTTTCGGCCAAACAACTAGAATTTCGCCCGATTACAATATTTTTGTGTGCTATTGCCCACCCTTCCAAGTGGTTTCGGGACCCCCGGACCCCGATCGCCTAAAAATTTTCCGGGCCGTCAAATACGACCTAAGGAACCATAGTAACCGCCCCGCCATGATCGTTCCTTATTTTTTGCATTTTTCGGCCAAACAACTAGAATTCCGCGCGATTCTCATATTTTTGTGTGTTATAGCCCACACCTTCCGAGCGGTCCCGGGACCTCCTGACCCCTATCGCCTAAAAATTTTCTGGACTATCAAATACGGCCTAAGGAACCATAGTATCCGCCCCGCCATGATCGTTCCTCATTTTTTGCGTTTTTCGGCCAAACAACTAGAATTCCGCGCGATTCCCATATTTTTGTGTGTTATAGCCCACGCCTTCCGAGTGGTCCCGGGACCTCCGGACCCCTATCGCCTAATATTTTTCTGGACTATCAAATAAGACCAAAGGAACCATAGTCACCGCCCTGCCAAGATCTTTCCACATTTTTTGCATGTTACTGAAAAAGACCTAGAATTTCGCCCGATTCCCATATTTTCGGGTGCTATACCCACGCATTCCGAGTGGTCCCAAGTGTCGCGGACCCCGATCGCCTATTTTTGTGTGTTATAGCCCATGCCTAAAATTTTCCGCGTGGGCTCGATCACCCAGACCCGGACCGCCTAAAATTAATCCGGATAATAGAACACAACCTAAGTAACATTGGTTACTAACCCGTCATGATAGGTCCTCATTGTTTGGCGTTTTCGAGTCATAATACAAGAACTCAAACCGATTCCCATATTTTCGTGTGCTATAGCCCACGCCTTCCGCGTGGGCTCGGGCCCCCGGCCCCAGACTGCCTAAAATTAACCTGGACAATAGCAAACGACCTACGGAACATTGGTCATCGACCCGCCATGACCGTTCCTCATTTTGTGGCATTGTTGGGCCATAATACGTGAATTCGGTCCGATTCCGATATTTTCGTGCCCTATAGCCCTCGCCTTCCGCGTGGGCCCGTGCCCCCAGACCCGGACCACCTAAAATTTAACCAGACAATAGAAAATGACCTAAGGAACATTGTTCACTGACCCGCAATGACAATTCCTCATTTTTGGTATTTTTGGGTCATAATACGTGAACTCGGACCGATTTCCATATTCTCGTGTGTTTTAGCCCACGCCTTCCGCTTGGGCTGGGGCTCCCGAACCCGGATCGCCTAAATTGTATCCTGACAATAGAAAATGACCTAAGGAACAGTGGTCATTGACCAACCATGACCGTTCCTAATTTTGTGGTATTTTTATGCCATAATACGAGAACTCATTTCAATTCCTATATTTTCGTGCCATATAGCCCATGCCATCCGCGTGGTCCTGTGCCCCCGGACCTAGACCGCCTAAAATTTATCCAGACAATAGAAAATGACCTAAGGAACGTTGTTCACCAACCCTCCATGATAGTTCCTCATTTTGTTGGCATTTTTGGGTCATAATATGAGAACTCGGACAGATTCCCATATTTTTGTGTGCTATAGCCTTCCGCGCGCGCTCGGGCCCCTGGATCCGGACTGACAAAAGTGTATTCGGGTAATAGAAAATGACCTAAGGAACATTGTTCATCGACCCTCCATGACCGTTCCTCATTTTGTGGCATTTGTGGGCCATAATACGAGAACTCGGTCCAATTTCCATATTTGCTTGCCTTATAGCCCACGCCTTCCGTGTAGGCCCGTGCACCCGGACGCGGACTGTTTACCTAAGGAACATTGTTTACCGATCCTCCATAACAGTTTCTCATTTTATTGCAATTTTGGGTCATAATACGAGAACTCGGACCGATTCTCATATTTTCGTGTGCTATTGCCCACGCCTTTCGCGTGGGCTCGGGGCCCCCAAAATCAGACCGCCTAAAATATATCAGGATAATAGCAAACGACCTAAAGAACATTGGTCACCGATCTGCCATGATTGTTCCTCATTATTTGGTATTTTTGGGCCATAATATGAGAAGTTAGCCTCATTCCCATATTTTCGTGTGCTATAGCCCATGCCTTCCACGTGGGCTCGATCCCCCAGACTCGGACAACCTAAAATTTATCAATAGAAAATGACCTAAGGAACATTGTTCACCGACCCGCCATGACAGTTCCTTATGTTTTGGCATTTTTGGGCCATAATACGAAAACTCAGCACGATTCCCACATAGCTCGGGCCCCCTGAATGGGACCGTTTAAAATTTATCCGAATAATAGAAAATTACCTAAGGAACATTGGACACCGACCCGCCATGACCGTTTCTCATTTTTTGGCATTTTTGGGCCATAATACGAGAACACGACTTGATTTCAATATTTTCGTGTGCTATAGCCCACGCCTTCCGCGTGGGCTCGATCACCCAGACCCGGACCGCCTAAAATTTATCCGTATAATAGAACACAACCTAAATAACATCGGTTACTGACCCGCCATGACTGGTCCTCATTGTTTAGCATTTTCGGGTCATAATACGAGAACTAAAACCGATTCCCATATTTTCGTGTGCTATAGCCCACGCCTTCCGCGTGGGCTCGGGCCCACGGCCCCAGACCGCCTAAAATTAATCTGGACAATAGAAAACGACCTACGGAACATTGGTCATCGACCCTCCATGACCGTTCCTCATTTTGTGGCATTGTTGGGCCATAATATGAGAATTTGGTCTGATTCCAATATTTTCATGCCCTATAGCCCACGCCTTCCGCGTGGGCCTGTGCCCCCAGACCCGGACCGCCTAAAATTTTACCGGACAATAGAAAATGACCTAAGGAACATTGTTCACTGACTTGCCATGACAATTCCTCATTTTTGGTATTTTTAGGTCATAATACGTGAGCTCGGACCGATTTCCATATTTACGTGTGTTATAGCCCACGCCTTCCGCTTGGGCTGGGGCTCCTGGACCCGGATCGCCTAAATTGTATCCTTACAATAGAAAACGATCTAAGGAACATTGGTCATCGACCAACCGTGACCGTTCCTAATTTTGTGGCATTTTTATGCCATAATACGAGACCTCGTTCTGATTCCCATATTTTCGTGCGCTATAGCCCATGCCATCCGCGTGGGTCTGTGCCCCCGGACCCGGACCGCCTAAAATTTATCCAGACAATAGAAAATAACCTAAGGAACATTGTTCACCGACCCGCAATGATAGTTCCTCATTTTGTGGCATTTTTGGGTCATAATATGAGAACTTGGACCGATTCCCATATTTTCGTGTGCTATAGCCCACGCCTTCCGCGTGGGCTTGGGCCCCCAGACCCGGACTACCTAAAATGTATCCGGGTAATAGAAAACCACCTAAGGAACATTGGTCATCGACCCACCATGACCGTTCCTCATTTTGTGGCATTTGTGGGCCATAATACGAGAACTCGTTTCGATTTCCATATTTTTGAGCCCTATAGCCCACGCCTTCCGCGTAGGCCCGTGCACCCAGACCCGAACTGCCTAAAATTTATCCATTCAATATAAAATGACCTAAGGAACATTGTTTACCAACCCGCCATGATCGTTCCTCATTTTATTGCTTTTCCGCGTGGGCTCGGGCCCCCGAACCCAGACTGCCTAAAATATATCCGGATAATAGAAAACGACCTAAAGAACATTGGTCACCGATCTTCTAGGACTGTTCCTCATTGTTTGTTATTTTTGGGCCATAATATGAGAAGTTAGCCTCATTCCAATATTTTCGCGTGCTATAGCCCACGCCTTCTGCGTGGGCTCGATCCCCCGGACCCGGACCGCCTAAAATTTATCCGAAAAATATAAAATGACCTAAGGAACATTGTTCACCGACCCGCCATGACAGTTCCTTATGTTTTGGCATTTTTGGGCCATAATACGAGAACTCAACACAATTCCCACATAGCTCGGGCCCCTGACCCGGACCGCCTAAATCTTATCCGGATAATAGAAAACGACCTAAGGAACATTGGTCACCGACCCGGCATGACCGTTTCTCATTGTTTGGAATTTTTGGGCCATAGTACGAGAACTCGGCTTGATTCCCATATTTTCGTGTGCTATAGCCCACGCCTTTTGCGTGGGCTCGATCACCCAGACCCGGACCGCCTAAAATTTATCCAGATAATAGAACACAACCTGAGTAACATTGGTTACTAACGCGCCATGCCTAAAATTTATCCAGACAATAGAAAATGACCTAAGGAACATTTTTCACCGACCCACCATGATAGTTCCTCATTTTTTGGCATTTTTGGGTCATAATATGAGAACTCGGACCGATTCCCATATTTTCATGTGCTATAGCCCACGCCTTCTGCGTGGGCTCGGGCCCCCGGACCCGTACTGCCTAAAATATATCCGGGTAATAGAAAATGACCTAAGGAACATTGGTCATCGACCCGCCAAGATCGTTCGTCATTTTTTGGTATTTGTGGGCCATAATACGAGAACTCGGCTTGATTCCCATATTTTCTTGTGCTATAGCCCACGCCTTCCGCGTGGGCTCGATCCCCCAGACCCGGACCGCCTCAATTTTATCCGGAAAATAGAATATGACCTAAGGAACACAGTTCACCGACCCGCCATGACAGTTCCTTATGTTTTGGCATTTTTGGGCCATAATACGAGAACTCAGCACGATTCCCACATAGCTCGGACCCCCAGACCCGGACCGCCTAAAATTTATACGGATAATAGAAAACGACCTAAGGAACATTGGTCACCGACCCGCCATGACCGTTTCTCATTGTTTGGAATTTATATGCCATAATGCGAGAACTCGCCTTGATTCCCATATTTTCGTATGCTATAGCCCACGCCTTCCGCGTGGATCGATCAACCAGACTCGGACCGCCTAAAATTTATCCGGATAATAAAACACAACCTAAGTAACATCGGTCACCGACCCGCCATGTTAGGTCCTCATCTTTTGGCATTTTCGGGTCATAATACGAGAAATCAATCTGATTCCCATATTTTCGTGTGCATAGCCCACGCCTTTCGCGTGGGCTCGGGCCCCCGGCCCCACACTGCCTAAAATTAAACCGGACAATAGAAAATGACCTACGAAAAATTGATCATCTACCCGCCATGACCGTTCCTCATTTTGTGGCATTTTTGGGCCATAATACCAGAATTCGGTCCGATTCCGATATTTTCGTGCCCTATAGCCCATGCCTTCCGCAGGGGCCCGTGCCCCCAGACCCGGACCGCCTAAAATTTAACCAGACAATAGAAAATGACCTAAGGAACATTTTTCACTGACCCGCAATAACAATTCCTCATTTTTGGTATTTTTGGGTCATAATACGTGAACTCACACCAATTTCCATATTTTTGTGTGTTATAGCCCACGCCTTCCGCGTGGGATGGGGCTCCCGGACCCGGATTGCCTAAATTGTATCCTGACAATAGAAAGCGACCTAAGGAACATTGGTCATCGACCAACCATGACCGTTCCTCATTTTGTGGTATTTTTGTGTCATAATACGAGAACTCGGACCGATTCCCATATTTTCGTGTGCTATAGCCCACGCCTTCCGCGTGGGCTCGGGGCCCCATGCCCGGACTAACTAAAATGTATCCGGGTAATCGAGATCAACCTAAGGAATAGTGGTCATCAACCCGCAATGACAATTCCTCATTTTATTTCATTTTTGGATACGAGAACTCGGCTCGATTCCCATATTTTCGTGTGCTATAGCCCACGCCTTCTGCGTGGGCTCGGGCCCCCGGACCCAGACCATCTAAAATTTATCCAGATAATAGAACACAACCTGAGTAACATTGGTTACTAACGCGCCATGCCTAAAATTTATCCAGACAATAGAAAATGACCTAAGGAACATTTTTCACCGACCCGCCATGATAGTTCCTCATTTTTTGGCATTTTTGGGTCATAATATGAGAACTCGGACCGATTCCCATATTTTCATGTGCTATAGCCCACGCCTTCTGCGTGAGCTCGGGCCCCCGGACCCGTACTGCCTAAAATATATCCAGGTAATAGAAAATGACCTAAGGAACATTGGTCATCGACCCGCCAAGATCGTTCGTCATTTTTTGGTATTTGTGGGCCATAATACGAGAACTCGGCTTGATTCCCATATTTTCTTGTGCTATAGCCCACGCCTTCCGCGTGGGCTCGATCCCCCAGACCCGGACCGCCTCAATTTTATCCGGAAAATAGAATATGACCTAAGGAACACAGTTCACCGACCCGCCATGACAGTTCCTTATGTTTTGGCATTTTTGGGCCATAATACGAGAACTCAGCACGATTCCCACATAGCTCGGACCCCCAGACCCGGACCGCCTAAAATTTATACGGATAATAGAAAACGACCTAAGGAACATTGGTCACCGACCTGCCATGACCGTTTCTCATTGTTTGGAATTTATATGCCATAATGCGAGAACTCGCCTTGATTCCCATATTTTCGTATGCTATAGCCCACGCCTTCCGCGTGGATCGATCAACCAGACTCGGACCACCTAAAATTTATCCGGATAATAAAACACAACCTAAGTAACATCGGTCACCGACCCGCCATGTCAGGTCCTCATCTTTTGGCATTTTCGGGTCATAATACGAGAAATCAATCTGATTCCCATATTTTCGTGGGCTCGGGCCCCCGGCCCCACACTGCCTAAAATTAAACCGGACAATAGAAAACGACCTACAAAAAATTGATCATCGACCCTCCATGACCGTTCCTCATTTTGTGGCATTTTTGGGCCATAATACCAGAATTCAGTCCGATTCCGATATTTTCATGCCCTATAGCCCACGCCTTCCGCATGGGCCCGTGCCCCCAGACCCGGACCGCCTAAAATTTAACCAGACAATAGAAAATGACCTAAGGAACATTTTTCACTGACCCGCAATAACAATTCCTCATTTTTGGTATTTTTGGGTCATAATACGTGAACTCAGACCAATTTCCATATTTTTGTGTGTTATAGCCCACGCCTTCCGCGTGGGATGGGGCTCCCGGACCCGGATCGCCTAAATTGTATCCTGACAATAGAAAGCGACCTAAGGAACATTGGTCATCGACCAACCATGACCGTTCCTCATTTTGTGGTATTTTTGTGTCATAATACGAGAACTCGGACCGATTCCCATATTTTCGTGTGCTATAGCCCACGCCTTCCGCGTGGGCTCGGGGCCCCATGCCCGGACTAACTAAAATGTATCCGGGTAATCGAGATCAACCTAAGGAATAGTGGTCATCAACCCGCCATGACAATTCCTCATTTTATTTCATTTTTGTATACGAGAACTCGGCTCGATTCCCATATTTTCGTGTGCTATAGCCCACGCCTTCTGCGTGGGCTTGGGCCCCCGGACCCAGACCATCTAAAATTAATTCGGATAATAGAACATGACCTAAGTAACATCGGTCACCGACCCGCCATGATAGTTCCTCATTTTTTGGCATTTGTGGGTCATAATACGAGAACTCAATCTGATTCCCACATATTCGTGTGCTATAGCCCACGCCTTCCGCGTGGGCTCAGGCCCGTGGACCCAGACAACCTAAAATTTTTCGGACAATAGAAAACGACCTACGAAACATTGGTCATCGACCCGCCAAGACCGTTCGTCATTTTTTGGTATTTGTGGGCCATAATACGAGAACTCGGCTTGATTCCCATATTTTCTTGTGCTATAGACCACGCCTTCCGCGTGGGCTCGATCCCCCAGACCCGGACCGCCTCAATTTTATCCGGAAAATAGAATATGACCTAAGGAACATAGTTCACCGACCCGCCATGACAGTTCCTTATGTTTTGGCATTTTTGGGCCATAATACGAGAACTCAGCACGATTTCCACATAGCTCGGACCCCCAGACTCGTCCGCCTAAAATTTATACGGATAATAGAAAACGACCATAGGAACATTGGTCACTGACCCGCCATGACCATTTCTCATTGTTTGGAATTTATATGCCATAATGCGAGAACTTGGCTTGATTCCCATATTTTCGTATGCTATAGCCCACGCCTTCCGCGTGAATCGATCAACCAGACTCGGACCGCCTAAAATTTATCCGGATAATAAAACATAACCTAGGTAACATCGGTCACCGACCCGCCATGTCAGGTCCTCATCTTTTGGCATTTTCGGGTCATAATACGAGAACCCAATCTGATTCCCATATTTTCGTGTGCATAGCCCACGCCTTTCGCGTGGGCTCGGGCCCCCGGCCCCACACTGCCTAAAATTAAATCGGACAATAGAAAACGACCTACGAAAAATTGATCATCGACCCGCCATGACCGTTCCTCATTTTGTGGCATTTTTGGGCCATAATACCAGAATTCAGTCCGATTCCGATATTTTCGTGACATATAGCCCACGCCTTCTGCATGGGCCCGTGCCCCCAGACCCGGACCGCCTAAAATTTAACCAGACAATAGAAAATGACCTAAGGAACATTTTTCACTGACCCGCAATAACAATTCCTCATTTTTGGTATTTTTGGGTCATAATACGTGAACTCAGACCAATTTCCATATTTTTGTGTGTTATAGTCCACGCCTTCCGCGTGGGATGGGGCTCCCGGACCCGGATCGCCTAAATTGTATCCTGACAATAGAAAGCGACCTAAGGAACATTGGTCATCGACCAACCATGACCGTTCCTCATTTTGTGGTATTTTTGTGTCATAATACGAGAACTCGGACCGATTCCCATATTTTCGTGTGCTATAGCCCACGCCTTCCGCGTGGGCTCGGGGCCCCATGCCCGGACTAACTAAAATGTATCCGGGTAATCGAGATCAACCTAAGGAATAGTGGTCATCAACCCGCCATGACAATTCCTCATTTTATTTCATTTTTGTATACGAGAACTCGGCTCGATTCCCATATTTTCGTGTGCTATAGCCCACGCCTTCTGCGTGGCCTCGGGCCCCCGGACCCAGACCATCTAAAATTAATTCGGATAATAGAACATGACCTAAGTAACATCGGTCACCGACCCGCCATGATAGTTCCTCATTTTTTGGCATTTGTGGGTCATAATACGAGAACTCAATCTGATTCCCACATATTCGTGTGCTATAGCCCACGCCTTCCGCGTGGGCTCAGGCCCGTGGACCCAGACAACCTAAAATTTTCCGGACAATAGAAAACGACCTACGAAACATTGGTCATCGACCCGCCAAGACCGTTCGTCATTTTTTGGTATTTGTGGGCCATAATACGAGAACTCGGCTTGATTCCCATATTTTCTTGTGCTATAGCCCACGCCTTCCGCGTGGGCTCGATCCCCCAGACCCGGACCGCCTCAATTTTATCCGGAAAATAGAATATGACCTAAGGAACATAGTTCACCGACCCGCCATGACAGTTCCTTATGTTTTGGCATTTTTGGGCCATAATACGAGAACTCAGCACGATTTCCACATAGCTCGGACCCCCAGACTCGTCCGCCTAAAATTTATACGGATAATAGAAAACGACCATAGGAACATTGGTCACCGACCCGCCATGACCATTTCTCATTGTTTGGAATTTATATGCCATAATGCGAGAACTTGGCTTGATTCCCATATTTTCGTATGCTATAGCCCACGCCTTCCGCGTGGATCGATCAACCAGACTCGGACCGCCTAAAATTTATCCGGATAATAAAACATAACCTAGGTAACATCGGTCACCGACCCGCCATGTCAGGTCCTCATCTTTTGGCATTTTCGGGTCATAATACGAGAACCCAATCTGATTCCCATATTTTCGTGTGCATAGCCCACGCCTTTCGCGTGGGCTCGGGCCCCCGGCCCCACACTGCCTAAAATTAAATCGGACAATAGAAAACGACCTACGAAAAATTGATCATCGACCCGCCATGACCGTTCCTCATTTTGTGGCATTTTTGGGCCATAATACCAGAATTCGGTCCGATTCCGATATTTTCGTGCCCTATAGCCCACGCCTTCCGCATGGTCCCGTGCCCCAAGACCCGGACCGCCTAAAATTTAACCAGACAATAGAAAATGACCTAAGGAACATTTTTCACTGACCCGCAATAACAATTCCTAATTTTTGGTATTTTTGGGTCATAATACGTGAACTCAGACCGATTTCCATATTTTCGTGTGCTATAGCCCACGCCTTCCGCGTGGGCTCGGGGCCCCATGCCCGGACTAACTAAAATGTATCCGGGTAATCGAGATCAACCTAAGGAATAGTGGTCATCAACCCGCCATGACAATTCCTCATTTTATTTCATTTTTGGATACGAGAACTCGGCTCGATTCCCATATTTTCGTGTGCTATAGCCCACGCCTTCTGCGTGGGCTCGGGCCCCCGGACCCAGACCGTCTAAAATTAATTCGGATAATAGAACATGACCTAAGTAACATCGGTCACCGACCCGCCATGATAGTTCCTCATTTTTTGGCATTTGTGGGTCATAATACGAGAACTCAATCTGATTCCCACATATTCGTGTGCTATAGCCCACGCCTTCTGCGTGGGCTCGGGCCCCCGGACCCAGACCATCTAAAATTTATCCCGATAATAGAACACAACCTGAGTAACATTGGTTACTAACGCGCCATGCCTAAAATTTATCCAGACAATAGAAAATGACCTAAGGAACATTTTTCACCGACCCGCCATGATAGTTCCTCATTTTTTGGCATTTTTGGTTCATAATATGAGAACTCGGACCGATTCCCATATTTTCATGTGCTATAGCCCACGCCTTCTGCGTGAGCTCGGGCCCCCGGACCCGTACTGCCTAAAATATATCCGGGTAATAGAAAATGACCTAAGGAACATTGGTCATCGACCCGCCAAGATCGTTCGTCATTTTTTGGTATTTGTGGGCCATAATACGAGAACTCGGCTTGATTCCCATATTTTCTTGTGCTATAGCCCACGCCTTCCGCGTGGGCTCGATCCCCCAGACCCGGACCGCCTCAATTTTATCCGGAAAATAGAATATGACCTAAGGAACACAGTTCACCGACCCGCCATGACAGTTCCTTATGTTTTGGCATTTTTGGGCCATAATACGAGAACTCAGCACGATTCCCACATAGCTCGGACCCCCAGACCCGGACCGCCTAAAATTTATACGGATAATAGAAAACGACCTAAGGAACATTGGTCACCGACTCGCCATGACCGTTTCTCATTGTTTGGAATTTATATGCCATAATGCGAGAACTCGCCTTGATTCCCATATTTTCGTATGCTATAGCCCACGCCTTCCGCGTGGATCGATCAACCAGACTCGGACCGCCTAAAATTTATCCGGATAATAAAACACAACCTAAGTAACATCGGTCACCGACCCGCCATGTCAGGTCCTCATCTTTTGGCATTTTCGGGTCATAATACGAGAAATCAATCTGATTCCCATATTTTCGTGTGCATAGCCCACGCCTTTCGCGTGGGCTCGGGCCCCCGGCCCCACACTGCCTAAAATTAAACCGGACAATAGAAAACGACCTACAAAAAATTGATCATCGACCCTCCATGACCGTTCCTCATTTTGTGGCATTTTTGGGCCATAATACCAGAATTCAGTCCGATTCCGATATTTTCGTGCCCTATAGCCCACGCCTTCCGCATGGGCCCGTGCCCCCAGACCCGGACCGCCTAAAATTTAACCAGACAATAGAAAATGACCTAAGGAACATTTTTCACTGACCCGCAATAACAATTCCTCATTTTTGGTATTTTTGGGTCATAATACGTGAACTCAGACCAATTTTCATATTTTTGTGTGTTATAGCCCACGCCTTCCGCGTGGGATGGGGCTCCCAGACCCGGATCGCCTAAATTGTATCCTGACAATAGAAAGCGACCTAAGGAACATTGGTCATCGACCAACCATGACCGTTCCTCATTTTGTGGTATTTTTGTGTCATAATACGAGAACTCGGACCGATTCCCATATTTTCGTGTGCTATAGCCCACGCCTTCCGCGTGGGCTCGGGGCCCCATGCCCGGACTAACTAAAATGTATCCGGGTAATCGAGATCAACCTAAGGAATAGTGGTCATCAACCCGCCATGACAATTCCTCATTTTATTTCATTTTTGTATACGAGAACTCGGCTCGATTCCCATATTTTCGTGTGCTATAGCCCACGCCTTCTGCGTGGCCTCGGGCCCCCGGACCCAGACCATCTAAAATTAATTCGGATAATAGAACATGACCTAAGTAACATCGGTCACCGACCCGCCATGATAGTTCCTCATTTTTTGGCATTTGTGGGTCATAATACGAGAACTCAATCTGATTCCCACATATTCGTGTGCTATAGCCCACGCCTTCCGCGTGGGCTCAGGCCCGTGGACCCAGACAACCTAAAATTTTCCGGACAATAGAAAACGACCTACGAAACATTGGTCATCGACCCGCCAAGACCGTTCGTCATTTTTTGGTATTTGTGGGCCATAATACGAGAACTCGGCTTGATTCCCATATTTTCTTGTGCTATAGCCCACGCCTTCCGCGTGGGCTCGATCCCCCAGACCCGGACCGCCTCAAATTTATCCGGAAAATAGAATATGACCTAAGGAACATAGTTCACCGACACGCCATGACAGTTCCTTATGTTTTGGCATTTTTGGGCCATAATACGAGAACTTAGCACGATTTCCACATAGCTCGGACCCCCAGACTCGTCCGCCTAAAATTTATACGGATAATAGAAAACGACCATAGGAACATTGGTCACCGACCCGCCATGACCATTTCTCATTGTTTGGAATTTATATGCCATAATGCGAGAACTTGGCTTGATTCCCATATTTTCGTATGCTATAGCCCACGCCTTCCGCGTGGATCGATCAACCAGACTCGGACCGCCTAAAATTTATCCGGATAATAAAACATAACCTAGGTAACATCGGTCACCGACCCGCCATGTCAGGTCCTCATCTTTTGGCATTTTCGGGTCATAATACGAGAACCCAATCTGATTCCCATATTTTCGTGTGCATAGCCCACGCCTTTCGCGTGGGCTCGGGCCCCCGGCCCCACACTGCCTAAAATTAAATCGGACAATAGAAAACGACCTACGAAAAATTGATCATCGACCCGCCATGACCGTTCCTCATTTTGTGGCATTTTGGGCCATAATACCAGAATTCGGTCCGATTCCGATATTTTTGTGCCCTATAGCCCACGCCTTCCGCATGGTCCCGTGCCCCAAGACCCGGACCGCCTAAAATTTAACCAGACAATAGAAAATGACCTAAGGAACATTTTTCACTGACCCGCAATAACAATTCCTAATTTTTGGTATTTTTGGGTCATAATACGTGAACTCAGACCGATTTCCATATTTTCGTGTGCTATAGCCCACGCCTTCCGCGTGGGCTCGGGGCCCCATGCCCGGACTAACTAAAATGTATCCGGGTAATCGAGATCAACCTAAGGAATAGTGGTCATCAACCCGCCATGACAATTCCTCATTTTATTTCATTTTTGGATACGAGAACTCGGCTCGAGTCCCATATTTTCGTGTGCTATAGCCCACGCCTTCTGCGTGGACTCGGGCCCCCGGACCCAGACCGTCTAAAATTAATTCGGATAATAGAACATGACCTAAGTAACATCGGTCACCGACCCGCCATGATAGTTCCTCATTTTTTGGCATTTGTGGGTCATAATACGAGAACTCAATCTGATTCCCACATATTCGTGTGCTATAGCCCACGCCTTCCGCGTGGGCTCAGGCCCGCGGACCCAGACAGCCTAAAATTTTTCGGACAATAGAAAACGACCTACGAAACATTGGTCATCGACCCGCCAAGACCGTTCGTCATTTTTTGGTATTTGTGGGCCATAATACGAGAACTCGGCTTGATTCCCATATTTTCTTGTGCTATAGCCCACGCCTTCCGCGTGGGCTCGATCCCCCAGACCCGGACCGCCTCAAATTTATCCGAAAAATAGAATATGACCTAAGGAACATAGTTCACCGACACGCCATGACAGTTCCTTATGTTTTGGCATTTTTGGGCCATAATACGAGAACTTAGCACGATTTCCACATAGCTCGGACCCCCAGACTCGTCCGCCTAAAATTTATACGGATAATAGAAAACGACCATAGGAACATTGGTCACCGACCCGCCATGACCATTTCTCATTGTTTGGAATTTATATGCCATAATGCGAGAACTTGGCTTGATTCCCATATTTTCGTATGCTATAGCCCACGCCTTCCGCGTGGATCGATCAACCAGACTCGGACCACCTAAAATTTATCCGGATAATAAAACATAACCTAGGTAACATCGGTCACCGACCCGCCATGTCAGGTCCTCATCTTTTGGCATTTTCGGGTCATAATACGAGAACCCAATCTGATTCCCATATTTTCGTGTGCATAGCCCACGCCTTTCGCGTGGGCTCGGGCCCCCGGCCCCACACTGCCTAAAATTAAATCGGACAATAGAAAACGACCTACGAAAAATTGATCATCGACCCGCCATGACCGTTCCTCATTTTGTGGCATTTTTGGGCCATAATACCAGAATTCGGTCCGATTCCGATATTTTTGTGCCCTATAGCCCACGCCTTCCGCATGGTCCCGTGCCCCAAGACCCGGACCGCCTAAAATTTAACCAGACAATAGAAAATGACCTAAGGAACATTTTTCACTGACCCGCAATAACAATTCCTAATTTTTGGTATTTTTGGGTCATAATACGTGAACTCAGACCGATTTCCATATTTTCGTGTGCTATAGCCCACGCCTTCCGCGTGGGCTCGGGGCCCCATGCCCGGACTAACTAAAATGTATCCGGGTAATCGAGATCAACCTAAGGAATAGTGGTCATCAACCCGCCATGAAAATTCCTCATTTTATTTCATTTTTGGATACGAGAACTCGGCTCGATTCCCATATTTTCGTGTGCTATAGCCCACGCCTTCTGCGTGGACTCGGGCCCCCGGACCCAGACCGTCTAAAATTAATTCGGATAATAGAACATGACCTAAGTAACATCGGTCACCGACCCGCCATGATAGTTCCTCATTTTTTGGCATTTGTGGGTCATAATACGAGAACTCAATCTGATTCCCACATATTCGTGTGCTATAGCCCACGCCTTCCGCGTGGGCTCAGGCCCGCGGACCCAGACAGCCTAAAATTTTTCGGACAATAGAAAACGACCTACGAAACATTGGTCATCGACCCGCCAAGACCGTTCGTCATTTTTTGGTATTTGTGGGCCATAATACGAGAACTCGGCTTGATTCCCATATTTTCTTGTGCTATAGCCCACGCCTTCCGCGTGGGCTCGATCCCCCAGACCCGGACCGCCTCAATTTTATCAGAAAAATAGAATATGACCTAAGGAACATAGTTCACCGACCCGCCATGACAGTTCCTTATGTTTTGGCATTTTTGGGCCATAATACGAGAACTCAGCACGATTTCCACATAGCTCGGACCCCCAGACCCGTCCGCCTAAAATTTATACGGATAATAGAAAACGACCATAGGAACATTGGTCACCGACCCGCCATGACCATTTCTCATTGTTTGGAATTTATATGCCATAATGCGAGAACTTGGCTTGATTCCCATATTTTCGTATGCTATAGCCCACGCCTTCCGCGTGGATCGATCAACCAGACTCGGACCGCCTAAAATTTATCCGGATAATAAAACATAACCTAAGTAACATCGGTCACCGACCCGCCATGTCAGGTCCTCATCTTTTGGCATTTTCGGGTCATAATACGAGAACTCAATCTGATTCCCATATTTTCGTGTGCATAGCCCATGCCTTTCGCGTGGGCTCGGGCCCCCGGCCCCACACTGCCTAAAATTAAATCGGACAATAGAAAACGACCTACGAAAAATTGATCATCGACCCGCCATGACCGTTCCTTATTTTGTGGCATTTTTGGGCCATAATACCAGAATTCGGTCCGATTCCGATATTTTCGTGCCCTATAGCCCACGCCTTCCGCATGGGCCCGTGCCCCCAGACCCGGACCGCCTAAAATTTAACCAGACAATAGAAAATGACCTAAGGAACATTTTTCACCGACCCGCAATAACAATTCCTCATTTTTGGTATTTTTGGGTCATAATACGTGAACTCAGACCGATTTCCATATTTTCGTGTGTTATAGCCCACGCCTTCCGCGTGGGATGGGGCTCCCGGACCCGGATCGCCTAAATTGTATCCTGACAATAGAAAGCAACCTAAGGAACATTGGTCATCGACCAACCATGAACGTTCCTCATTTTGTGGAATTTTTGTGTCATAATACGAGAACTCGAACCGATTCCCATATTTTCGTATGCTATAGCCCACGCCTTCCGCGTGGGCTCGGGGCCCCATGCCCGGACTAACTAAAATGTAACCGGGTAATCGAGATCAACCTAAGGAATAGTGGTCATCAACCCGCCATGACAATTCCTTATTTTATTTCATTTTTGGATACGAGAACTCGGCTCGATTCTCATATTTTCGTGTGCTATAGCCCACGCCTTCTGCGTGGGCTCGGGCCCCCGGACCCAGACCGTCTAAAATTAATTCGGATAATAGAACATGACCTAAGTAACATCGGTCACCGACCCGCCATGATAGTTCCTCATTTTTTGGCATTTGTGGGTCATAATACGAGAACTCAATCTGATTCCCACATATTCGTGTGCTATAGCCCACGCCTTCCGCGTGGGCTCAGGCCCGCGGACCCAGACAGACTAAAATTTTCTACACAATAGAAAACGACCTACGAAACATTGGTCATCGACCCGCCAAGACCGTTCGTCATTTTTTGGTATTTGTGGGCCATAATACGAGAACTCGGCTTGATTCCCATATTTTCTTGTGCTATAGCCCACGCCTTCCGCGGGGGCTCGATCCCCCAGACCCGGACCGCCTCAATTTTATCCGGAAAATAGAATATGACCTAAGGAACATAGTTCACCGACCCGCCATGACAGTTCCTTATGTTTTGGCATTTTTGGGCCATAATACAAGAACTCAACACGATTCCCACATAGCTCGGACCCCCAGACCCGGACCGCCTAAAATTTATACGGATAATAGAAAACGACCATAGGAACATTGGTCACCGACCCGCCATGACCATTTCTCATTGTTTGGAATTTATATGCCATAATGCGAGAACTTGGCTTGATTCCCATATTTTCGTATGCTATAGCCCACGCCTTCCGCGTGGATCGATCAACCAGACTCGGACCGCCTAAAATTTATCCGGATAATAAAACACAACCTAAGTAACATCGGTCACCGACACGCCATGTCAGGTCCTCATCTTTTGGAATTTTCGGGTCGTAATACGAGAACTCAATCTGATTCCCATATTTTCGTGTGCATAGCCCACGCCTTTCGCGTGGGCTCGGGCCCCCGGCCCCACACTGCCTAAAATTAAACCGGACAATAGAAAACGACCTACAAAAAATTGATCAACGACCCGCCATGACCGTTCCTCATTTTGTGGCATTTTTGGGCCATAATACCAGAATTCGGTCCGATTCCGATATTTTCGTGCCCTATAGCCCACGCCTTCCGCATGGGCCCGTGCCCCCAGACCCGGACCGCCCAAAATTTAACCAGACAATAGAAAATGACCTAAGGAACATTTTTCACTGAACCGCAATAAAAATTCTTCATTTTTGGTATTTTTGGGTCATAATACGTGAACTCAGACTGATTTCCATATTTTCGTGTGTTATAGCCCACGCCTTCCGCGTGGGATGGGGCTCACGGACCCGGATCGCCTAAATTGTATCCTGACAATAGAAAGCGACCTAAGGAACATTGGTCATCGACCAACCATGACCGTTCCTCATTTTGTGGTATTTTTGTGTCATAATACGAGAACTCGGACCGATTCCCATATTTTCGTGTGCTATAGCCCACGCCTTCCGCGTGGGCTCGGGGCCCCATGCCCGGACTAACTAAAATGTATTCCGGGTAATCGAGATCAACCTAAGGAATAGTGGTCATCAACCCGCCATGACAATTCCTCATTTTATTTCATTTTTGGATACGAGAACTCGGCTCGATTCCCATATTTTCGTGTGCTATAGCCCACGCCTTCTGCGTGGGCTCGGGCCCCCGGACCCAGACCGTCTAAAATTAATTCGGATAATAGAACATGACCTAAGTAACATCGGTCACCGACCCGCCATGATAGTTCCTCATTTTTTGGCATTTGTGGGTCATAATACGAGAATTCAATCTGATTCCCACATATTCGTGTGCTATAGCCCACGCCTTCCGCGTGGGCTCAGGCCTGCGGACCCAAACAGCCTAAAATTTTCCGGACAATAGAAAACGACCTTCGAAACATTGGTCATCGACCCGCCATGACCGTTCCTCATTATGTGACATATTTGGGCCATAATACGAGAATTCGGTCCGATTTCGATATTTTGGTGCCCTATAGCCCACGCCTTCCGTGTGGTCCCCTACCCTTGGACCCGGACCGTCTAAACTGTATTCGGACAATAGAATATGACCTAAGGAACATAGTTCACCGACCCGCCATGACAGTTCCTTATGTTTTGGCATTTTTGGGCCATAATACGAGAACTCAGCACGATTCCCACATAGCTCGGACCCCCAGACCCGGACCGTCTAAAATTTATACGGATAATAGAAAACGACCATAGGAACACTGGTCACCGACCCGCCATGACCATTTCTCATTGTTTGGAATTTATATGCCATAATGCGAGAACTTGGCTTGATTCCCATATTTTCGTATGCTATAGCCCACGCCTTCCGCGTGGATCGATCAACCAGACTCGGACCGCCTAAAATTTATCCGGATAATAAAACACAACCTAAGTAACATCGGTCACCGACCCGCCATGTCAGGTCCTCATCTTTTGGCATTTTCGGGTCATAATACGAGAACTCAATCTGATTCCCATATTTTCGTGTGCATATCCCACGCCTTTCGCGTGGGCTCGGGCCCCCTGCCCCACACTGCCTTAAATTAAACCGGACAATAGAAAACGACCTATAAAAAATTGATCAACGACCCGCCATGACCGTTCCTCATTTTGTGGCATTTTTGGGCCATAATACCAGAATTCGGTCCGATTTCGATATTTTCGTGCCCTATAGCCCACGCCTTCCGCATGGGCCCGTGCTCCCAGACCCGGACCGCCCAAAATTTAACCAGACAATAGAAAATGACCTAAGGAACATTTTTCACTGACCCGCAATAATAATTCCTCATTTTTGGTATTTTTGGGTCATAATACGTGAACTCAGACCGATTTCCATATTTTCGTGTGTTATAGCCCACGCCTTCCGCGTGGGATGGGGCTCACGGACCCGGATCGCCTAAATTGTATCCTGACAATAGAAAGCGACCTAAGGAACATTGGTCATCGACCAACCATGACCGTTCCTCATTTTGTGGTATTTTTGTGTCATAATACGAGAACTCGGACTGATTCCCATATTTTCGTGTGCTATAGCCCACGCCTTCCGCGTGGGCTCGGGGCCCCATGCCCGGACTAACTAAAATGTAACCGGGTAATCGAGATCAACCTAAGGAATAGTGGTCATCAACCCGCCATGACAATTCCTCATTTTATTTCATTTTTGTATACGAGAACTCGGCTCGATTCCCATATTTTCGTGTGCTATAGCCCACGCCTTCTACGTGGGCTCGGGCCCCCGGACCCAGACCGTCTAAAATTAATTCAGATAATAGAACATGACCTAAGTAACATCGGTCACCGACCCGCCATGATAGTTCCTCATTTTTTGGCATTTGTGGGTCATAATACGAGAACTCAATCTAATTCCCACATATTCGTGTGCTATAGCCCACGCCTTCCGCGTGGGCTCAGGCCCGCGGACCCAGACAGCCTAAAATTTTCCGGACAATAGAAAACGACCTTCGAAACATTGGTCATCGACCAACCATGACCGTTCCTCATTATGTGGCATATTTGGGCCATAATACGAGAATTCGGTCCGATTTCGATATTTTGGTGCCCTATAGCCCACGCCTTCCGTGTGGTCCCCTACCCCTGGACCCGGACCGTCTAAACTGTATTTGGACAAGAGAAAATGACCTAAGGAACATTGATCATTGACAACCCATGACCGTTCCTCATTTTGTGGCATTTTTGGGACATAATACGAGAACTCGTTCCGATTCCCATATTTTCAATCCCTGTAGCTCATGCATACCGCGTGGGCCCGTGCCCCCGGACCTGAACCGCCTAAAATTCATCCAGACAATATAAAATGACCTAAGGAACATTGTTCACCTACCCGCCATGAAAGTTCCGCATTGTTTGGTATTTTTGGGTCATATTATGAGATATTGGACCGATTCCCATATTATCGTGTGCTATAGCCCACGCCTTTTGCGTGGGCTCGTTCACCCAGACCCGGACCGCCTAAAATTTATCCGTATAATAGAACACAACGTGAGTAACATTGGTTACTAACCCGCCATGCCTAAAATTTATCCAGACAATAGAAAATGACCTAAGGAACATTTTTCACCGACATGCCATGATAGTTCCTCATTGTTTGGCATTTTTGGGTCATAATATGAGAACTCGGACCGATTCCCATATTTTCATGTGCTATAGCCCACGCCTTCTGCGGGGGCTCGGGCCCCCGGACCCTTACAGCCTAAAATATATCCGGGTAATAGAAAATAACCTAAGGAACATTGGTCATCGACCCGCCAAGACCGTTCGTCATTTTTTGGTATTTGTGGGCCATAATGCGAGAACTCGGCTTGATTCCCATATTTTCTTGTGCTATAGCCCACGCCTTCCACGTGGGCTCGATCCCCCAGACCCGGACTGCCTCAATTTTATCCGAAAAATAGAATATGACCTAAGGAACACAGTTCACCGACCCGCCATGACAGTTCCTTATGTTTTGGCATTTTTGGGCCATAATACGAGAACTCAGCACGATTCCCACATAGCTCGGACCCCCAGACCCGGACCGCCTAAAATTTATACGGATAATAGAAAACGACCTAAGGAACATTGGTCACCGACCCGCCATGACCGTTTCTCATTGTTTGGAATTTATATGCCATAATGCGAGAACTCGCCTTGATTCCCATATTTTCGTATGCTATAGCCCACGCCTTCCGCGTGGATCGATCAACCAGACTCGGACCGCCTAAAATTTATCCGGATAATAAAACACAACCTAAGTAACATCGGTCACCGACCCGCCATGTCAGGTCCTCATCTTTTGGCATTTTCGGGTCATAATACGAGAACTCAATCTGATTCCCATATTTTCGTGTGCATAGCCTACGCCTTTCGCGTGGGCTCGGGACCCCGGCCCCACACTGCCTAAAATTAAACCGGACAATAGAAAACGACCTACGAAAAATTGATCATCGACCCGCCATGACCGTTCCTCATTTTATGGCATTTTTGGGCCATAATACCAGAATTCGGTCCGATTCCGATATTTTCGTGCCCTATAGCCCATGCCTTCCGCATGGGCCCGTGCCCCCAGACCCGGACCGCCTAAAATTTAACCAGACAATAGAAAATGACCTAAGGAACATTTTTCACTGACCCGCAATAACAATTCCTCATTTTTGGTATTTTTGGGTCATAATACGAGAACTCAGACCGATTTCCATATTTTCGTGTGTTATAGCCCACGCCTTCCGCGTGGGATGGGGCTCCCGGACCCGGATCGCCTAAATTGTATCCTGACAATAGAAAGCGACCGAAGGAACATTGGTCATCGACCAACCATGACCGTTCCTCATTTTGTGGTATTTTTGTGTCATAATACGAGAACTCGGACCGATTCCCATATTTTCGTGTGCTATAGCCCACGCCTTCCGCGTGGGCTCGGGGCCCCATGCCCGGACTAACTAAAATGTATCCGGGTAATCGAGATCAACCTAAGGAATAGTGGTCATCAACCCGCCATGACAATTCCTCATTTTATTTCATTTTTGGATACGAGAACTCGGCTCGATTCCCATATTTTCGTGTGCTATAGCCCACGCCTTCTGCGTGGGCTCGGGCCCCCGGACCCAGACCGTCTAAAATTAATTCGGATAATAGAACATGACCTAAGTAACATCGGTCACCGACCCGCCATGATAGTTCCTCATTTTTTGGCATTTGTGGGTCATAATACGAGAACTCAATCTGATTCCCACATATTCGTGTGCTATAGCCCACGCCTTCCGCGTGGGCTCAGGACCGCGGACCCAGATGGCCTAAAATTTTCCAGACAATAGAAAACGACCTTCGAAACATTGGTCATCGATCCGCCATGACCGTTCCTCATTATGTGGCATTTTTGGGCCATAATACGAGAATTAGGTCGGATTTCGATATTTTGGTGCCCTATAGACCACGCCTTCCGTGTGGTCCCCTACCCCTGGACCCGGACCGTCTAAACTGTATTCGGACAATAGAAAATGACCTAAGGAACATTGGTCATTGACAACCCATGACCGTTCCTCATTTTGTGGCATTTTTGGGACATAATACGAGAACTCATTCCGATTCCCATATTTTCAATCCCTGTAGCTCATGCATACCGCGTGGGCCCGTGCCCCCGGACCTGAACCGCCTAAAATTTATCCAGACAATATAAAATGACCTAAGGAACATTGTTCACCTACCCGCCATGAAAGTTCCGCATTGTTTGGTATTTTTGGGTCATATTATGAGATATTGGACCGATTCCCATATTTTCGTGTGCTATAGCCCACGCCTTTTGCGTGGGCTCGTTCACCTAGACCCGGACCGCCTAAAATTTATCCGTATAATAGAACACAACCTGAGTAACATTGGTTACTAACCAGCCATGCCTAAAATTTATCCAGACAATAGAAAATGACCTAAGGAACATTTTTCACCGACCCGCTATGATAGTTCCTCACTCTTGTGGCATTTTTGGGTCATAATATGAGAACTCGGACCGATTCCCATATTTTCATGTGCTATAGCCCATGCCTTCTACGTGGGCTCGGGCCCCCGGACCCGTATTGCCTAAAATATATCCGAGTAATAGAAAATGACCTAAGGAAAATTGGTCATCGACCCGCCAAGACCGTTCGTCATTTTTTGGTATTTGTGGGCCATAATATGTGAACTCGGCTTGATTCCCATATTTTCTTGTGCTATAGCCCACGCCTTATGCGTGGGCTCGATCCCCCAGACCCGGACCGCCTCAATTTTATCCGAAAAATAGAATATGACCTAAGGAACATAGTTCACCAACCCGCCATGACAGTTCCTTATGTTTTGGCATTTTTGGGCCATAATACGAGAACTCAGCACGATTCCCACATAGCTCGGACCCCCAGACCCGGACCGCCTAAAATTTATACGGATAATAGAAAACGACCTAAGGAACATTGGTCACCGACCCGCCATGACCGTTTCTCATTGTTTGGAATTTATATGCCATAATGCGAGAACTCGCCTTGATTCCCATATTTTCGTATGCTATAGCCCACGCCTTCCGCGTGGATCGATCAACCAGACTCGGACCACCTAAAATTTATCCGGATAATAAAACACAACCTAAGTAACATCGGTCACCGACCCGCCATGTCAGGTCCTCATCTTTTGGCATTTTCGGGTCATAATACGAGAACTCAATCTGATTCCCATATTTTGGTGTGCATAACCCACGCCTTTCGCGTGGGCTCGGGACCCCGGCCCCACACTGCCTAAAATTAAACCGGACAATAGAAAACGACCTACGAAAAATTGATCATCGACCCGCCATGACCGTTCCTCATTTTATGGCATTTTTGGGCCATAATACCAGAATTCGGTCCGATTCTGATATTTTCGTGCCCTATAGCCCATGCCTTCCGCATGGGCCCGTGCCCCCAGACCCGGACCGCCTAAAATTTAACCAGACAATAGAAAATGACCTAAGGAACATTTTTCACTGACCCGCAATAACAATTCCTCATTTTTGGTATTTTTGTGTCATAATACGAGAACTCGGACCGATTCCCATATTTTCGTGTGCTATAGCCCACGCCTTCCGCGTGGGCTCGGGGCCCCATGCCCGGACTAACTAAAATGTATCCGGGTAATCGAGATCAACCTAAGGAATAGTGGTCATCAACCCGCCATGACAATTCCTCATTTTATTTCATTTTTGGATACGAGAACTCGGCTCGATTCCCATATTTTCGTGTGCTATAGCCCACGCCTTCTGCGTGGGCTCGGGCCCCCGGACCCAGACCGTCTAAAATTAATTCGGATAATAGAACATGACCTAAGTAACATCGGTCACCGACCCGCCATGATAGTTCCTCATTTTTTGGCATTTGTGGGTCATAATACGAGAACTCAATCTGATTCCCACATATTCGTGTGCTATAGCCCACGCCTTCCGCGTGGGCTCAGGACCGCGGACCCAGATGGCCTAAAATTTTCCAGACAATAGAAAACGACCTTCGAAACATTGGTCATCGATCCGCCATGACCGTTCCTCATTATGTGGCATTTTTGGGCCATAATACGAGAATTAGGTCGGATTTCGATATTTTGGTGCCCTATAGACCACGCCTTCCGTGTGGTCCCCTACCCCTGGACCCGGACCGTCTAAACTGTATTCGGACAATAGAAAATGACCTAAGGAACATTGGTCATTGACAACCCATGACCGTTCCTCATTTTGTGGCATTTTTGGGACATAATACGAGAACTCATTCCGATTCCCATATTTTCAATCCCTGTAGCTCATGCATACCGCGTGGGCCCGTGCCCCCGGACCTGAACCGCCTAAAATTTATCCAGACAATATAAAATGACCTAAGGAACATTGTTCACCTACCCGCCATGAAAGTTCCGCATTGTTTGGTATTTTTGGGTCATATTATGAGATATTGGACCGATTCCCATATTTTCGTGTGCTATAGCCCACGCCTTTTGCGTGGGCTCGTTCACCTAGACCCGGACCGCCTAAAATTTATCCGTATAATAGAACACAACCTGAGTAACATTGGTTACTAACCAGCCATGCCTAAAATTTATCCAGACAATAGAAAATGACCTAAGGAACATTTTTCACCGACCCGCTATGATAGTTCCTCACTCTTGTGGCATTTTTGGGTCATAATATGAGAACTCGGACCGATTCCCATATTTTCATGTGCTATAGCCCATGCCTTCTACGTGGGCTCGGGCCCCCGGACCCGTATTGCCTAAAATATATCCGAGTAATAGAAAATGACCTAAGGAAAATTGGTCATCGACCCGCCAAGACCGTTCGTCATTTTTTGGTATTTGTGGGCCATAATATGTGAACTCGGCTTGATTCCCATATTTTCTTGTGCTATAGCCCACGCCTTATGCGTGGGCTCGATCCCCCAGACCCGGACCGCCTCAATTTTATCCGAAAAATAGAATATGACCTAAGGAACATAGTTCACCAACCCGCCATGACAGTTCCTTATGTTTTGGCATTTTTGGGCCATAATACGAGAACTCAGCACGATTCCCACATAGCTCGGACCCCCAGACCCGGACCGCCTAAAATTTATACGGATAATAGAAAACGACCTAAGGAACATTGGTCACCGACCCGCCATGACCGTTTCTCATTGTTTGGAATTTATATGCCATAATGCGAGAACTCGCCTTGATTCCCATATTTTCGTATGCTATAGCCCACGCCTTCCGCGTGGATCAATCAACCAGACTCGGACCACCTAAAATTTATCCGGATAATAAAACACAACCTAAGTAACATCGGTCACCGACCCGCCATGTCAGGTCCTCATCTTTTGGCATTTTCGGGTCATAATACGAGAACTCAATCTGATTCCCATATTTTGGTGTGCATAACCCACGCCTTTCGCGTGGGCTCGGGACCCCGGCCCCACACTGCCTAAAATTAAACCGGACAATAGAAAACGACCTACGAAAAATTGATCATCGACCCGCCATGACCGTTCCTCATTTTATGGCATTTTTGGGCCATAATACCAGAATTCGGTCCGATTCTGATATTTTCGTGCCCTATAGCCCATGCCTTCCGCATGGGCCCGTGCCCCCAGACCCGGACCGCCTAAAATTTAACCAGACAATAGAAAATGACCTAAGGAACATTTTTCACTGACCCGCAATAACAATTCCTCATTTTTGGTATTTTTGGGTCATAATACGAGAACTCAGACCGATTTCCATATTTTCGTGTGTTATAGCCCACGCCTTCCGCGTGGGATGGGGCTCCCGGACCCGGATCGCCTAAATTGTATCCTGACAATAGAAAGCGACCGAAGGAACATTGGTCATCGACCAACCATGACCGTTCCTGATTTTGTGGTATTTTTGTGTCATAATACGAGAACTCGGACCGATTCCCATATTTTCGTGTGCTATAGCCCACGCCTTCCGCGTGGGCTCGGGGCCCCATGCCCGGACTAACTAAAATGTATCCGGGTAATCGAGATCAACCTAAGGAATAGTGGTCATCAACCCGCCATGACAATTCCTCATTTTATTTCATTTTTGGATACGAGAACTCGGCTCGATTCCCATATTTTCGTGTGCTATAGCCCACGCCTTCTGCGTGGGCTCGGGCCCCCGGACCCAGACCGTCTAAAATTAATTCGGATAATAGAACATGACCTAAGTAACATCGGTCACCGACCCGCCATGATAGTTCCTCATTTTTTGGCATTTGTGGGTCATAATACGAGAACTCAATCTGATTCCCACATATTCGTGTGCTATAGCCCACGCCTTCCGCGTGGGCTCAGGACCGCGGACCCAGACGGCCTAAAATTTTCCAGACAATAGAAAACGACCTTCGAAACATTGGTCATCGACCCGCCATGACCGTTCCTCATTATGTGGCATTTTTGGGCCATAATACGAGAATTAGGTCGGATTTCGATATTTTGGTGCCCTATAGACCACGCCTTCCGTGTGGTCCCCTACCCCTGGACCCGGACCGTCTAAACTGTATTCGGACAATAGAAAATGACCTAAGGAACATTGGTCATTGACAACCCATGACCGTTCCTCATTTTGTGGCATTTTTGGGACATAATACGAGAACTCATTCCGATTCCCATATTTTCAATCCCTGTAGCTCATGCATACCGCGTGGGCCCGTGCCCCCGGACCTGAACCGCCTAAAATTTATCCAGACAATATAAAATGACCTAAGGAACATTGTTCACCTACCCGCCATGAAAGTTCCGCATTGTTTGGTATTTTTGGGTCATATTATGAGATATTGGACCGATTCCCATATTTTCGTGTGCTATAGCCCACGCCTTTTGCGTGGGCTCGTTCACCTAGACCCGGACCGCCTAAAATTTATCCGTATAATAGAACACAACCTGAGTAACATTGGTTACTAACCAGCCATGCCTAAAATTTATCCAGACAATAGAAAATGACCTAAGGAACATTTTTCACCGACCCGCTATAATAGTTCCTCACTCTTGTGGCATTTTTGGGTCATAATATGAGAACTCGGACCGATTCCCATATTTTCATGTGCTATAGCCCACGCCTTCTGCGTGGGCTCGGGCCCCCGGACCCGTACTGCCTAAAATATATCCGGGTAATAGAAAATGACCTAAGGAAAATTGGTCATCGACCCGCCAAGACCGTTCGTCATTTTTTGGTATTTGTGGGCCATAATATGAGAACTCGGCTTGATTCCCATATTTTCTTGTGCTATAGCCCACGCCTTATGCGTGGGCTCGATCCCCCAGACCCGGACCGCCTCAATTTTATCCGAAAAATAGAATATGACCTAAGGAACATAGTTCACCAACCCGCCATGACAGTTCCTTATGTTTTGGCATTTTTGGGCCATAATACGAGAACTCAGCACGATTCCCACATAGCTCGGACCCCCAGACCCGGACCGCCTAAAATTTATACGGATAATAGAAAACGACCTAAGGAACATTGGTCACCGACCCGCCATGACCGTTTCTCATTGTTTGGAATTTATATGCCATAATGCGAGAACTCGCCTTGATTCCCATATTTTCGTATGCTATAGCCCACGCCTTCCGCGTGGATCGATCAACCAGACTCGGACCGCCTAAAATTTATCCGGATAATAAAACACAACCTAAGTAACATCGGTCACCGACCCGCCATGTCAGGTCCTCATCTTTTGGCATTTTCGGGTCATAATACGAGAACTCAATCTGATTCCCATATTTTGGTGTGCATAACCTACGCCTTTCGCGTGGGCTCGGCCCCCCGGCCTCACACTGCCTAAAATTAAACCGGACAATAGAAAATGACCTATGAAAAATTGATCATCGACCCGCCATGACCGTTCCTCATTTTGTGGCATTTTTGGGCCATAATACCAGAATTCGGTCCGATTCCGATATTTTCGTGCCCTATAGCCCACGCCTTCCGCATGGGCCCGTGCCCCCAGACCCGGACAGCCTAAAATTTAACCAGATAATAGAAAATGACCTAAGGAACATTTTTCACTGACCCGCAATAACAATTCCTCATTTTTGGTATTTTTGGGTCATAATACGTGAACTCAGACCGATTTTCATATTTTCGTGTGTTATAGCCCACGCCTTCCGTGTGGGATGGGGCTCCCGGACCCGGATCGCCTAAATTGTATCCTGACAATAGAAAGAGACCTAAAGAACATTGGTCATTGACCAACCATGACCGTTCCTCATTTTGTGGTATTTTTGTGTCATAATACAAGAACTCGGACCGATTCCCATATTTTCGTGTGCTATAGCCCACGCCATCCGCGTGGGCTCGGGGCCCCGTGCCCGGACTAACTAAAATGTATCCGAGTAATCGAGATCAACCTAAGGAATAGTGGTCATCAACCCGCAATGACAATTCCTCATTTTATTTCATTTTTGGATACGAGAACTCGGCTCGATTCCCATATTTTCGTGTGTTATAGCCCACGCCTTCTGCGTGGGCTCGGGCCCCCGGACCCAGACCATCTAAAATTAATCCGGATAATAGAACATAACCTAAGTAACATCGGTCACCGACCCTCAATGATAGTTCCTCATTTTTTGGCATTTGTGGGTCATAATACGAAAACTCAATCTGATTCCCATATATTCGTGTGCTATAGCCCACGCCTTCCGCATGGGCTCAGGCCCGCGGACCCAGATAGCCTAAAATTTTTCGGGCAATAGAAAACGACCTACGAAACATTGGTCATCGACCCGCCATGACCGTTCCTCATTATGTGGCATTTTTGGGCCATAATACGAGAATTCGGTCCGATTTCGATATTTTGGTGCCCTATAGCCCACGCCTTCCGTGTGGTCCCCTACCCCTGGACCCGGACCGTCTAAACTGTATTCGGACAATAGAAAATGACCTAAGGAACATTGGTCATTGACAACCCATGACCGTTCCTCATTTTGTGGCATTTTTGGGACATAATACGAGAACTCGTTCCGATTCCCATATTTTCAATCCCTGTAGCTCATGCATACCGCGTGAGCCCGTGCCCCCGGACCTGAACCGCCTAAAATTTATCCAGACAATATAAAATGACCTAAGGAACATTGTTCACCTACCCGCCATGAAAGTTCCGCATTGTTTGGTATTTTTGGGTCATATTATGAGATATTGGACCGATTCCCATATTTTCGTGTGCTATAGCCCACGCCTTCCGCGTGGGCTAGGGCCCCCAGACCCGGACTGCCCAAAATGTATCTGGGTAATATAAAATGACCTAAGGAACATTTGTCATCGACCCGTCATGATCGTTCCTCATTTTATTGCATTTTTGGGTCATAATACAACAAAATCGACTCGATTTCCATATTTTCGTGTGCTATAGCCCACGCCTTCCGCGTGGGCACCCCAGGACCCAGACTGCCTAAAATTTATCCAGACAATAGAACATGACCTAACTAACATCAATCACCGACCCGCCATAAAATGTTCTCATATTTTGGCATTTTTGGGTCATAATACGAGAACTCAATCTGATTCCCATATTTTCGTGTGCTATAGCCCACGCCTTCCACGTGGGCTCGGGGCCCAGGACCCAGACCACCTAAAATTTATCCGGACAATAGAAAACAAACTACGAAACATTGGTCATCGACCCGCCATGACCATTCCTCATTATGTGGCATTTCTGGGCCAAAATACGAGAATTCGTTCCGATTTTGATATTTTCGTGCCCTATAGCCCACGCCTTCCGCGTGGGCCCCTGCCCCTGGTCCCGGACCGCCTAAAATTTATCCAGACTATAGAAAATGACCTAAGGAAAATTTTTCACTGAACCGCTATGATAATTCATCATTTTTGGTAATGTTGGGTCATAATACGAGAACTCGGACCGATTCCCATATTTTCGTGTGTTATAGCCCACGACTTCCGCGTGGGCAGGGGCTCCCGGACCGTGTAAACTATATCCGGAAAATAGAAAACGACCTAAGAAACATTGGTCATCGACCATCCATGACCGTTCCTCATATTGTGGGATTTTTGGGACATAATACGAGAACTCGTGCCCTATAGATCATGCATTCCGCGTGGACCCGTGCCCCCGGACCGCCTAAAATTTATCCAGACAATAGAAAATGACCTAAGGAACATTGTTCACCGACCCGCCATGAAAGTTTCTTATTTTTTGGTATTTTTGGGTCATATTATGAGAACTCGGACCGATTCCCATATTTTTGTGTGCTATAGCACACGCCTACCGCGTGGGTTCGGGCCCCCGAACCCGGACTGCCTAAAATGTATCTGGGTAATAGAAAACGACCTAAGGAACATTTGTCATTGACCCGCAATGATCGTTCCTCACTGTTTGGAAATTTTGGGCCATAATACGAGAACTCGACCTGATTCCCTTATTTTCGTGTGCTATAGCCCACGCCTTTCGCGTGGGCTCGGGCCCCCGGACCCGAACTACCTAAAATGTATCCAGGTATTAGTAAACAACCTAAGGATTATTGGTCATTGACCCTCCATGACAGTTCCTCATTTTATTGCATTTTTGGGTCATAATACAAGAAATCGGCTCGATTCCCATATTTTCGTGTGCTATAGCCCACGCCTCCCGCGTGGGCGCCCCAGGACCCAGACCGCCTAAAATTTATCCGGACAAAAGAAGATGACCTAAGTAACATCGGTCACCGACCCTCCATGAGAGTTCCTCATTTTTTGGCATTTTTGGGTCATAATACGAGAACTCAATCTGATTCCCATATTTTCGTGGGCTCGGGCCCCCGGACCTAGACCGCCTAAAATTTATCCGGACAATAGGAAATGACCTACGGAACATTGGTCATCGACCCGCCATGACCATTCCTCATTATGTGGCATTTTTGGGCCAAAATACGAGAATTCGTTCCGATTTCGATATTTTCGTGCCCTATAGCCCACGCCTTCTGCGTGGGCCCCTGCCCCCGGACCCGGACCGCCTAAAATTTATCCAGACAATATAAAATGACCTAAGGAACATTTTTCACTGACCCTCCATGATAATTCCTCATTTTTGGTAATGTTGGGTCATAATACGAGAACTCGGACCGATTCCCATATATTCGTGTGTTATAGCCCACGACTTTCGCGTGGGCAGGGCCTCTCGGACCGTGTAAACTATATCCGGACAATAGAAAACGACCTAAGAAACATTGGTCATCGACCATCCATGAACGTTCCTCATATTGTGGGATTTTTGGGACATAATACGAGAACTCGTTCCGATTCTCATATTTTCGTGCCCTATAGCTCATGCATTCCGCGTGGGCCCGTGCCCCCAGACCGCCTAAAATTTATACAGACAATAGAAAATGACCTGAGGAACATTGTTCACCGACCCGCCATGAAAGTTCCTTATTTTTTGGTATTTTTGGGTCATATTATGAGAACTCGGACCGATTCCCATATTTTCGTGTGCTATAGCACACGCCTACCGCGTGGGCTCGGGCCCCCGGACCCGGACTGCCTAAAATGTATCTGGGTAATAGAAAACGACCTAAGGAACATTTGTCATTGACCCGCAATGATCGTTCCTCACTGTTTGGAAATTTTGGGCCATAATATGAGAACTCGACCTGATTCCCTTATTTTCGTGTGCTATAGCTCACGCCTTTTGCGTGGGCTCGGGCCCCCAGACTCGGACTACCTAAAATGTATCCAGGTAATAGTAAACAACCTAAGGAACATTGGTCATTGACCCTCCATGACAGTTCCTCATTTATTGTATTTAATACAAGAAATCGGCTCGATTCCCATATTTTCGTGTGCTATAGCCCACGCCTCCCGCATGGGCGCCCCAGGACCCAGACCGCCTAAAATTTAACCAGACAATAGATGATGACCTAAGTAACATCGGTCACCGACCCTCCATGACAGTTCCTCATTTTTTGGCATTTTTGGGTCATAATACGAGAACTCAATCTGATTCCCATATTTTTGTGGGCTCGGGCCCCCAGACCTAGACTGCCTAAAATTTATCCGGACAATAGGAAATGACCTACGGAACATTGGTCATCGACCCGCCATGACCATTCCTCATTATGTGGCATTTTTGGGCCAAAATACGAGAATTCATTCCGATTTTGATATTTTCGTGCCCTATAGCCCACGCCTTCCGCGTGGGCCCCTGCCCCCGGACCCGGACCGCCTAAAATTTATCCAGACAATAGAAAATGACCTAAGGAACATTTTTCACTGACCCGCTATGATAATTCCTCATTTTTGGTAATGTTGGGTCATAATACGAGAACTCGGACCGATTCCCATATTTACGTGTGTTATAGCCCACGACTTCCGCATGGGCAGGGGCTCCCGGACCGTGTAAACTCTACCCGGACAATAGAAAACGACCTAAGAAACATTGGTCATCGACCATCCATGATTGTTCCTCAAATTGTGGGATTTTTAGGACATAATACGAGAACTCGTTCCGATTCTCATATTTTCGTGCCCTATAGCTCATGCATTCCGCGTGGGCCCGTGCCCCCAGACCGCCTAAAATTTATCCAGACAATAGAAAATGACCTAAGGAACATTTTTCACCGACCCGCCATGAAAGTTCCTTATTTTTTGGTATTTTTGGGTCATATTATGAGAACTCGAACCGATTCCCATATTTTTGTGTGCTATAGCACACGCCTACCGCGTGGGCTCGGGCCCCCGAACCCGGACTACCTAAAATGTATCTGGGTAATAGAAAACGACCTAAGGAACATTTGTCATTGACCTGCAAAGATCGTTCCTCACTGTTTGGAAATTTTGGGCCATAATACGAGAACTCGACCTGATTCCCTTATTTTCGTGTGCTATAGCCCACGCCTTTCGCGTGGGCTCGGGCCCCCGGACCCGGACTACCTAAAATGTATCCAGGTATTAGTAAACAACCTAAGGAACATTGGTCATTGACCCTCTATGACAGTTTCTCATTTTATTGCATTTTTGGGTCATAATACAAGAAATCGGCTCGATTCCCATATTTTCGTGTGCTATAGCCCACGCCTCCCGCGTGGGCGCCCCAGGACCCAGACCGCCTAAAATTTATCCGGACAAAAGAAGATGACCTAAGTAACATCGGTCACCGACCCTCCATGACAGTTCCTCATTTTTTGGCATTTTTGGGTCATAATACGAGAACTCAATCTGATTCCCATATTTTCGTGGGCTCGGGCCCCCGGACCTAGACCGCCTAAAATTTATCCGGACAATAGGAAATGACCTACGGAACATTGGTCATCGACCCGCCATGACCATTCCTCATTATGTGGCATTTTTGGGCCAAAATACGAGAATTCGTTCCGATTTCGATATTTTCGTGCCCTATAGCCCACGCCTTCCGCGTGGGCCCCTGCCCCTGGACCCGGACCGCCTAAAATTTATCCAGACAATAGAAAATGACCTAAGGAACATTTTTCACTGACCCTCCATGATAATTCCTCATTTTTGGTAATGTTGGGTCATAATACGAGAACTCGGACCGATTCCCATATTTTCGTGTGTTATAGCCCACGACTTCCGCGTGGGCAGGGGCTCTCGGACCGTGTAAACTATATCCGGACAATAGAAAACGACCTAAGAAACATTGGTCATCGACCATCCATGACCGTTCCTCATATTGTGGGATTTTTGGGACATAATACGAGAACTCGTTCCGATTCTCATATTTTCGTGCCCTATAGCTCATGCATTCCGCGTAGGCCCGTGCCCCCGGACCGCCTAAAATTTATCCAGACAATATAAAATGACCTAAGGAACATTGTTCACCGACCCGCCATGAAAGTTCCTTATGTTTTGGTATTTTTGGGTCATATTATGAGAACTCGAACCGATTCCCATATTTTCGTGTGCTATTAGCACACGCCTTCCGCGTGGGCTCGGGCCCCCGGATCCGGACTGCCTAAAATGTATCTGGGTAATAGAAAAAGACCTAAGGAAAATTTTTCATCGACCCGCAATGATCGTTCATCACTGTTTGGCATTTTTGGGCCATAATACGAGAACTCGGCGTGATTCCCATATTTTCGTGTGCTATAGCCCACGCCTTTCGCGTGGGCTCGGGGCCTCGGACCCGAACTACCTAAAATGTATCCAGGTAATAGTAAACGACCTAAGGAACATTGGTCATTGACCCTCCATGACAGTTCCTCATTTTATTGCATTTTTGGGTCATAATACAAGAAATCGGCTCGATTCCCATATTTTCGTGTGCTATAGCCCACGCCTCCCGCGTGGGCGCCCCAGGACCCAGACCGCCTAAAATTTATCCGGACAATAGAAGATGACCTAAGTAACATCGGTCACCGACCCGCCATGACAGTTCCTCATTTTTTGGCATTTTTGGGTCATAATACGAGAACTCAATCTGATTCCCATATTTTCGTGGGCTCGGGCTCCGGACCTAGACAGCCTAAAATTTATCCGAACAATAGGAAATGACCTACGGAACATTGGTCATCGACCCGCCATGACCATTCCTCATTATGTGGCATTTTTGGGCCAAAATACGAGAATTCGGTCCGATTTTGATATTTTTTTGTGCCCTATAGCCCACGCCTTCCGCGTGGGCCCCAGCCCCCAGGCCCGGACCGCCTAACATTTTTCCAGACAATATAAAATGACCTAAGGAACATTGTTCACCGACCCGCCATGACAGTTCCTTATGTTTTGGCATTTTTGGGCCATAATACGAGAACTCAGCACGATTCCCACATAGCTCGGGCCCCCTGACCCGGACCGCCTAAAATTTATCCGGATAATAGAAAACGACCTAAGGAACATTGGTCACCGACCCGGCATGACCGTTTCTCATTTTTTGGAATTTTTGGGCCATAGTACGAGAACTCTGCTTGATTCTCATATTTTCGTGTGCTATAGCCCACGCCTTTTGCGTGGGCTCGATCACCAAGACCCGGACCGCCTAAAATTTATCCGGATAATAGAACACAACCTGAGTAACATTGGTTACTAACCCGCCATGCCTAAAATTTATCTAGACAATAGAAAATGACCTAAGGAACATTTTTCACCGACCCGCTATGATAGTTCCTCACTCTTGTGGCATTTTTGGGTCATAATATGAGAACTCGGACCGATTCCCATATTTTCATGTGCTATAGCCCACGCCTTCTGCGTGGGCTCGGGCCCCCGGACCCGTACTGCCTAAAATATATCCGGGTAATAGAAAATGACCTAAGGAATATTGGTCATCGACCCGCCAAGACCGTTCGTCATTTTTTGGTATTTGTGGGCCATAATACGAGAACTCGGCTTGATTCCCATATTTTCTTGTGCTATAGCCCACGCCTTCCACGTGGGCTCGATCCCCCAAACCCGGACCGCCTCAATTTTATCCGGAAAATAGAATATGACCTAAGGAACACAGTTCACCGACCCGCCATGACAGTTTCTTATGTTTTGGCATTTTTGGGCCATAATACGAGAACTTAGCACGATTCCCACATAGCTCGGACCCCCAGACCCGGACCGCCTAAAATTTATACGGATAATAGAAAACGACCTAAGGAACATTGGTCACCGACCCGCCATGACCGTTTCTCATTGTTTGGAATTTATATGCCATAATGCGAGAACTCGGCTTTATTCCCATATTTTCGTATGCTATAGCCCACGCCTTCCGCGTGGATCGATCAACCAGACTCGGACCGCCTAAAATTTATCCGGATAATAAAACACAACCTAAGTAACATCGGTCACCGACCCACCATGTCAGGTCCTCATCTTTTGGCATTTTCGGGTCATAATACAAGAACTCAATCTGATTCCCATATTTTCGTGTGCATAGCCCACGCCTTTCGCGTGGGCTCGGGCCCCCGGCCCCACACTTCCTAAAATTAAATCGGACAATACAAAACGACCTACGAAAAATTGATCATCGACCCGCCATGACCGTTCCTCATTTTGTGGCATTTTTGGGCCATAATACTAGAATTCGGTCCAATTCCGATATTTTCGTGCCCTATAGCCCACGCCTTCCGTGTGGTCCCCTACCCCTGGACCCGGACCGTCTAAACTGTATTCGGACAATAGAAAATGACCTAAGGAACATTGGTCATCGACAACCCATGACCGTTCCTCATTTTGTGGCATTTTTGGGACATAATACGAGAACTCGTTCCGATTCCCATATTTTCAATCCCTATAGCTCATGCATACCGCGTGGGCCCGTGCCCCCGGACCTGAACTGCCTAAAATTTATCCAGACAATATAAAATGACCTAAGGAACATTTTTCACCTACCCGCCATGAAAGTTCCGCATTGTTTGGTATTTTTGGGTCATATTATGAGATATTGGACTGATTCCTATATTTTCGTGTGTTATAGCCCACGCCTTCCGCGTGGGCTAGGGCCCCCAGACCCGGACTGCCCAAAATGTATCCGAGTAATATAAAATGACCTAAGGAACATTTGTCATCGACCCGCCATGATCGTTCCTCATTTTATTGCATTTTTGGGTCATAATACAACAAAATCGACTCGATTTCCATATTTTCGTGTGCTATAGCCCACGCCTTCCGCGTGGGCACCCCAGGACCCAGACTGCCTAAAATTTATCCGGACAATAGAACATGTCCTAACTAACATCAGTCACCGAGCCGCCATGAAATTTTCTCATTTTTTGGCATTTTTGGGTCATAATACGAGAACTCAATCTGATTCCCATATTTTCGTGTGCTATAGCCCACGCCTTCCGCGTGGGCTCGGGGCCCAGGACCCAGACCACCTAAAATTTATCCGAACAATAGAAAATGACCTACGGAACATTGGTCATCGACCCGCCATGACCATTCCTCATTATGTGGCATTTTTGGGCCAAAATACGAGAATTCATTCTGATTTCGATATTTTCGTGCCCTATAGCCCACGCCTTCCACGTGGGCCCCTGCCCCCCGACCCGGACCGCCTAAAATTTATCCAGACAATAGAAAATGACCTAAGGAACATTTTCACTGACCCGCCATGATAATTCCTCATTTTTGGTAATGTTGGGTCATAATACGAGAACTCGGACCGATTCCCATATTTTCGTGTGTTATAGCCCACGACTTCCGCGTGGGCAGGGGCTCCCGGACCATGTAAACTATATCCGGAAAATAGAAAACAACCTAAGAAACATTGGTCATCGACCATCCATGACCGTTCCTCATATTGTGGGATTTTTGGGACATAATACGAGAACTCGTTCCGATTCTCATATTTTCGTGTGTTATAGCCCACGCCTTCCGCGTGGGCTAGGGCCCCCAGACCCGGACTGCCTAAAATGTATCTGGGTAATAGAAAACGACCTAAGGAACATTTGTCATCGACCCGCAATGATCGTTCCTCACTGTTTGGCATTTTTGGGCCATAATACGATAACTCGGCCTGATTCCCATATTTTCGTGTGCTATAGCCTACGCCTTTCGCGTGGGCTCGGGCCCCCGGACCCGGACTACCTAAAATGTATCCAGGTAATAGTAAACAACCTAAGGAACGTTGGTCATTGACCCTCCATGACAGTTCCTCATTTTATTGCATTTTAGGGTCATAATACAAGAAATCAACTCGATTCCCATATTTTCGTGTGCTATAGCCCACGCCTCCCGCGTGGGCGCCCCAGGACCCAGACCGCCTAAAATTTATCCGGACAATATAAGATGACCTAAGTAACATCGGTCACCGACCCGCCATGACAGTTCCTCATTTTTTGGCATTTTTGGGTCATAATACGAGAACTCAATCTGATTCCCATATTTTCGTGGGCTCGGGCCCCCACACCCAGACCGCCTAAAATTTATCCGGACAATAGGAAATGACCTACGGAACATTGGTTATCGACCCGCCATGACCATTCCTCATTATGTGGCATTTTTGGGCCAAAATACGAGAATTCGGTCCGATTTTGATATTTTCGTGCCCTATAGCCCACGCCTTCCGTGTGGGCCCCAGCCCCCAGGACCGAACCGCCTAAAATTTTTCCAGACAATAGAAAATGACCTAAGGAACATTGTTCACCGACCCGCCATGACAATTCCTCATTTTTGGTATTGTTGGGTCCTAATCAGGAACTCAGACCAATTACCATATTTTAGTGTGTTATAGCCCACGCCTTCCGCGTGGGCTGGGGCTCCCGAACAGCCTAAAATGTATCCGGGTAATAGTAAATGACCTAAAGAACATTGGTCATCGACCCGCCAAGACCGTTCCTCATTTGTTGGTATTTGTGGGCCATAATACGAGAACTCGGCTTGATTCCCATATTTTCGTGTGCTATAGCCCACGCCTTCCGCGTGGGCTCGATCCCCCAGACCCGGACCGCCTCAATTTTATCAAAAAAATATAAAATGGCCTAAGGAATATAGTTCACCGACCCGCCATGACAGTTCCTTATGTTTTGGCATTTTTGGGCCATAATACGAGAACTCAGCACGATTCCCACATAGCTTGGACCCCCTAACCCGGACCGCCTAAAATTTATACGGATAATAGAAAACGACCTAAGGAACATTGGTCACCGACCCGCATGACCGTTTCTCATTTTTTGGAATTTATATGCCATAATACGAGAACTCGGCTTGATTCCCATATTTTTGTGTGCTATAGCCCACACCTTTCGCGTGGATCGATCACCCAGACTCGGAGCGCCTAAAATTTATCCGGATAATATAACACAACCTAAGTAACATCGGTCACCGACCCGCCATGTCAGGTCCTCATCTTTTGGCATTTTCGGGTCATAATACGAGAACTCAATCCGATTCCCATATTTTCGTGTGCATAGCCCATGCCTTTCGCGTGGGCTCGGGCCCCGGCCCCACACCGCCTAAAATTAAACCGAACAATAACAAACGACCTACGAATAATTGGTCATCGACCCGCCATGATCGTTCCTCATTTTGTGGCATTTTTGGGCCATAATACGAGAATTCGGTCTGATTCAGATATTTCTGGGCCCTATTGCCCACGCCTTCCGCATGGGCCCGTGCCCCCCAGACCCGAACCGCCTAAAATTTAACCAGACAATAGAAAATGACCTAAGGAACATTTTTCACTGATCCGCAATAACAATTCCTCATTTTTGGTATTTTGGGGTCATAATACGTGAACTCGGACCGGTTTTCATATTTTCGTGTGTTATAGCCCACGCCTTCCGCGTGGGATGGGGCTCCCGGACCCGGATCACCTAAATTGTATCCGGACAATAGAAAGCGACCTAAGGAACATTGGTCATCGACAAACCATGACCGTTCCTCATTTTGTGATATTTTTATGCCATAATATGAGAACTCGTTCTGAATCCCATATTTTCGTGCCCTATAGCCCATGCCTTCTGCGTGGACCCGTGCCACCGAAACTGGGCCGCCTAAAATTTATCCAAACAATAGAAAAAGACCTAAGGAACATTGTTCACCGACCCGCCTTGACAGTTCCTCATTTTTTGGCATTTTTGTATCATAATACGAGAACTCGGGCCGATTCACATATTTTCATGTGCTATAGCCCACGCCTTCCGCGTGGGCTCGGGGCCCCGTGCTCGGACTAACTAAAATGTATCTGGGTAATGGAGAACAACCTATGGAATAGTGGTCATCAACCCGCCATGACAATTCCTCATTTTATTTCATTTTTGGGTCATAATACGAGAACTCGGCTCGATTCCCATATTTTCGTGTGGTATAGCCCACGCCTTCTGCGTGGGCTTGGGCCCCCGGACCTAGACCTCCTAAAATTAATCCGGATAATAGAACATGACCTAAGTAACATCAGTTACCGACCCGCCATGACAGTTCCTCATTTTTTGGCATTTGTGGGTCATAATACGAGAACTCAATCTGATTCCCATATATTCGTGTGCTATAGCCCACGCCTTCCGCGTGGGCTCAGGCCCCAGGACCCAGACAGCCTAAAATTTTCCGGACAATAGAAAACGACCTATGGAAATTGGTCGTCGACCCTCCATGACCGTTCCTCATTATGTGGCATTTTTGGGCCATAATACGAGAATTCGGTCCGATTTCGATATTTTGGTGCCCTATAGCCCACGCCTTCCGCGTGATCCCCTACCCCTGGACCCGGACCGTCTAAACTGTATCCGAACAATAGCAAATGACCTAAGGAACATTGGTCATTGATCAACCATGACCGTTCCTCATTTTGTGGCATTTTTGGGACATAATTTGAGAACTCCTTCTGATTCCGATATTTTTGTTTCCTGTAGCTCATGCATACCGCGTGGGCCCGTGCCCCCAGACCCGGACAGCCTAAAATTTATCCAGACAATATAAAATGACCTAAGGAATATTGTTCACCGACCCGCCAGGAAAGTTCCGCATTATTTGGTATTTTTGGGTCATATTATGAGATATTGGACCGATTCTCATATTTTCGTGCGCTATAGCCCACGCCTTCCGCGTGGGCTCGGGCCCCCAGACCCGAACTGCCTAAAATGTATATGGGTAATAGAAAGCGACCTCATGAACATTTATCATCGACCCGCCATGATCGTTCCTCATTTTATTGCATTTTGGGGTCATAATACAACAAAATCGGCTCGATTCGCATATTTTTGTGTGTTATAGCCCACGCCTTCCGCGTAGGCACCCCAGGACCCAGACTGCCTAAAATTTATCCGGACAATAGAACATGACCTAAGTAACATCGGTCACCGACCCGCCATGAAAGTTTCTCATTTTTTGACATTTTTGGGTCATAATACGAGAACTCAATCTGATTCCCATATTTTCGTGTGCTATAGCCCACGCCTTCCGCGTGGGCTCGGGGCCCAGGACCCAGACCGCCTAAAATTTATCCGGACAATAGAAAACGACCTACGGAACATTGGTCATCGACCCGCCATGACCATTCCTCATTATGTGGCATTTTTGGGCCAAAATATGAGAATTCGTTGTGATTTCAAAATTTTCGTGCCCCATAGCCCACGCCTTCCGCGTGGGCCCCTGCCCACGGACTCGGACCGCCTAAAATTTATCCAGACAATAGAAAATGACCTAAGGAACATTTTTCACTGACCCGCCATGATAATTCCTTATTTTTGGTATTGTTGGGTCATAATACGAGAACTCGGACCGATTCCCATATTTTCGTGTGTAATAGCCCACGACCTTTGCGTGGGCTGGGGCTCCCGGACCGTGTAAACTATATCCGAACAATAGAAAACAACCTAAGAAACATTGGTCATCAACCATCCATGACCGTTCCTTATATTGTGGTATTTTTGGGATATAATACGAGAACTCGTTCCGATTCTCATATTTTCGTGCCCTATAGCTCATGCATTCCGCATGGGCCCGTGCCCCCGGACCACCTAAAATTTATCCAGACAATAGAAAATGACCTAAGGAACATTGTTCACCGACCCGCCATGAAAGTTCCTCATTTTCTGGTATTTTTGGGTCATATTATGAGAACTCAGACCGATTTCCATATTTTTGTGTGCTATAGCACACGCCTTCCGCATGGGCTCGGGCCCCCGGACTGCCTAAAATGTATCTGGGTAATAGAAAACGACCTAAGGAACATTTTTCATCGACCCGCAATGATCGTTCCTCATTGTTTGGCTTTTTTGGGCCATAATACGAGAACTCGGCCTGATTCCCATATTTTCGTGTGCTATAGCCCACGCCTTTCGCGTGGGCACGGGCCCCCAGAACCGGACTGCCTAAAATGTATGCAGGTAATAGTAAACAACCTAAGGAACATTGGTCATTGACCCTCCATGACAGTTCCTCATTTTATTGCATTTTTGGGTCATAATACAAGAAATCGGCTCGATTCCCATATTTTCGTGTGCTATAGCCCAAGCCTCCCGCGTGGGCGCCCAAGGACCCAGACCGTTTAAAATTTATCTGGACAATAGAAGATGACCTAAGTAACATCGGTCACCGTCCCGCCATGACATTTCCTCATTTTTTGGCATTTTTGGGTCATAATACGAGAACTCAATCTGATTCCCATATTTTCGTGGGCTCGGGTCCCCAGACCGCCTAAAATTTATCCGGACAATAGGAAATGACCTATGGAACATTGGTCATCGAACCGCCATAACCATTCCTCATTATGTGGCATTTTGGGGCCAAAATACGAGAATTCGGTCCGATTTCGATATTTTCGAGTACTATACCCCACGCCTTCCGCGTAGGCCCCTGCCCCCAGACCCGGACCGCCTAAAATTTATCCATACAATAGAAAATGACCTAAGGAACATTGTTCACTGACCCGCCATGACAATTCCTCATTTTTGGTATTGTTGGGTCCTAATCAGGAACTGAGACCGATTCCCATATTTTCGTGTGTTATAGCCCACGCCTTCCGCGTGGGCTGGGGCTCAAGGACCCGGACCGTCTAAACTGTATCCGGACAATAGAAAACTACCTAAGAAACATTGTTCATCAACCATCCATGACCGTTCCTCATATTGTGGCATTTTTGGGACATAATACGAGAACTCGTTCCGATTCCCATATTTTCGTGCCCTATAGCTCATGCATTCCGTGTGGGCCCGTGCCCCCAGACCTGGACCGCCAAAAATTTATCCAGATAATAGAAAATGACCGAAGTAACATTGTTTACCCTCCAGCCATGACAGTTCCTCATTTTTTGGAATTTTTGGGTCATAATATGAGAACTCAGACCGATTCCCATATTTTCATGTGCTATAGCCCACGCCTTTCGCGTGGGCTCGGGCCCCCGGACCCGGACTACCTAAACTGTATCCTGGTAATAGTAAATGACCTAAGGAACATTGGTCATCGACCCTCCATGATAGTTCCTCATTTGATTGCATTTTTGGGTCATAATACAAGAAATTGGCTCGATTCCCATATTTTCGTCTGCTATAGCCCACGCCTCCCGCGTGGGCGCCCCAGGATCCAGACCGCCTAAAATTTATCCGGACAATAGAAGATGACCTAAGTTACATCGGTCACCGACCCTCCATGACAGTTCCTCATCTTTTGGAATTTTTGGGTCATAATACGAGAACTCAATCTGATTCCCATATTTTCGTGTGCTATATCCCCACGCCTTCCGTGTGGGCTCGGGCCCCCGGACCCATACCGCCTAAAATTTATCCAGACAATAGGAAATGACCTACAGAACATTGGTCATCGACCCGCCATGACCATTCCTCATAATGTGGCATTTTTGGGCCATAATACGAGAAGTCGGCCTGATTCTCATATTTTTGTGTGCTATAGGCCACGCCTTTCGCGTGGGCCTCTGCCCCCGGACCCGGACCACCTAAAATTTATCCAGAAAATATAAAATGACCTAAGGAACATTGTTCACTAACCCGCCATGACAATTCCTCATTTTTGGTATTGTTGGGTCATAATACGAGAACTCAAATAGATTCCCATATTTTCGTATGTTATAGCCCACGCCTTCCGCGTGGGCTCGGGCCCCTACACCCGGTGTCACACCCCGAACCTGGGGGCGAGATTGGCACTCGGTGTCTCATCTATCCTCGTGTACCAACTTGCAACTAAGAGACTCTGAACATATGATGTCATACCTTGGCCATGGGCCACATTGCAAGACAACTGCGAATGCTGAATAAATATCAATATAAAACTGGGCCGACAAGATCGTCATAATTACTACAGCTGACAAACTAACCAAATATACATACAAGGCCTACAAGCCCAACATGCTGCACTAACTGACAGGATATGTCTACAAGCCTCTACTGGTGGATATACTGTGATCAGAACAGCTTCCCGACCTACTCATAACATATATACATTTATACACAATATGTACATAAAGCTCTAGACCCGGCAACTCTGAAAGGCATGGAGCTTACCGATCAAGCTGAACTCAGGCAACACTTAATGAGGAGGTATACCCGTCTGTCTGTCTGAACCTGCACGCATGAAATGCAGCGCCCCCAAAAAAGGGACGTCAGTACGAAATAATGTACCGAGTATGTAAGGCACTATGCTGAAAGCTGAAACTGAACTGATAATATAATAACTGAAAGCAACTGGAAGTCAATGATAATCTGAAGATATGTTTACCTGCTGATACTGACTCAACTCTCTCAATATAGTAAGTAAAATAGTTGTCCGGCCTTATAAGACTCGGTATATATATAATTGCTCTGCCGTAGTAGGCTCGCTCATAGGCGCTCGGCCATACTAGGCTCTGTATCTCGGCTAACTGGGCTCGCTCATAGGCGCTCGGCCACAGTAGGCTCGGTATATAACTTACCATCTGATCAGAGGTTGCCCAATAGGGGCCTGCCCATCGATTATAGCTCGATGGTAATAAAATTATTATAATACTGCATATATAGGCTCTCTGATCTCTTGACTAGAATAAGACAGTACTCAATTGAATATGAAGTCCCGATAAGGAGAATATTGTAACTTACGAGACTAGAAAAATATACATAAATTTTGAAATATGAATTTCTCTTTATGTCTCGTCATCAACTAATGTAATGGATTTCCTTATTATTTAATCATTCATTTTCTTAAGTAATGACATATGGTGTTTGTAAGCTTATGCTTGTTGCCTAAACCAGGACTATTTTACATTTTGGTATAACTTATGCAAATCGTAAAAGTATCAGTGTGTTAGTAATAAAGGTATCTCAACACCTTCAATTAGGAAATCCTTACATAATAATCCACATATTATTGTTCCCTCATTATTTTCCACTGCATAAACAATTTCTGCATTATTACAATTCGGCATAATTTCCCAGATTTTTGGTATTACAGGGTCATGCCAAAATGAAGGAAGGGCTTAGCCTTAACATACCTGAGTCGATTCTCTTGACAATCCCTCTAATACACGTCAATTGCGACAAAGCATGTGACGGCAAGTTCGGAGTAGGAAAAACTCCATATGATATTCTTGAGAAAGATTGCACCGTACTTCCTTAAAATCGCAAAATCTCACGTTATAGCTCCGACCATTGTAAATCACGTATACAATCTCTCTGAAACGTGATGTTATATCTTCACAACATTATTTGTGTAAATCCCGTTGAAGAAGGCTTAAAGAATGCCAAAGTGCCTATATTTGTATGATTCACGTTCAAAAGGCTAAAGCTAAGTGAATCTTGTTAAATGTTCTAATAAGGTGACACCTTGCCATGTCTTTTATGAGTCACATAGTGGCTTTTATTGCCAAATTTAAGGGCTGCCACGTTTTTGATTTAATTCTTATCCAAAGACTTTAGTCTTTATCCAAAGACAACCACTAATTATTAATTAACTAGGTAATGTCCCATTACCTAATAATTAACCAATTATCCACATAATTAAGAATTATCTCCACTTACTTAGAATACCACTCACTTTTAACATACCTTATATAACTTACTATTACGGTCATGTAGTACCTTGTATGGCACTAGTCCATAAATACTGGGTATTATAGTTCGGACCGTATTTTATCTCAAAATGTCAAACTTTAATGAAATTTATTTCCTTTGATTTGCTTACCCTTTATCCTTCACGAACTTACTCATCATGTGTTTAAAATAGTATAATGCTTATAATCTCAAAATAATCCCATTCCCGAACTTATGTAGATTAACTTACGACAAAACTTTAACGTATGAAAATGCGCGATGTAATATCTCATTCCCGGTCTTTCATCAATTCATTTATGGCGTATTTTTACGTATGAAAACATGGGGTGTAACATCATTCCCCCCTTTGGAACATTCGTCCTCGAATGTTGACTGATGCACTTATCATTCTCTTAACTCATAGCTCTTGCGAATACTTTAATATTCTTCTAGCCATGTAGGTAACTGTTCTTTGAATAAATCCAAAGTCTAGGGTATCCCTCCCTTTAGTCCTCTTACTCATACCATGATTTGTGGCCGATACCTTTCTAATCTCGTAGCTATTGCTACCTTCTATCATGCAGCCTTTACGACTCTAACTTTATATGTGTTCCTATGTGACTCTTCTCTTCTTTTCCCTCCAGCTTTTAGCCAATCTCTGGCCTCACTTTATAAACATATACAGAGTTTGACAAGATGTCTCTCTGGGCATCTATAGGTATATTTGAAGTTCTTTGCTCGGTATTTTTTTTTTTTGAACTTACGAATATTGTTATATCTTATTTCATAGATCCGCTTATCCATTAGTATGACTTTATTGCATCTAGGTAGGTCATACTATACCATAACTCTTACTTTGATTTATCGTTACTGAGGTCTGTTACCGAACTCCAAGTTACTTTCATTACTTATCCCATATGTATAAATCTAAGTCATTTAATGCTTCCTCATTACTTGTTCATCTTAAGAATGACGGCTTAATCTCACCTCATACTTTGTGACTTGTGTCCATCCATTGTTGATTCACCTCAATATTGATATATCATCTACCACTGCTAACTTGATCTCTTATGTAACACTGCCGCTAGGGCTCACGTCTCATTGGGGACATCTGGAGTAATTAGATTGATCCACCTAGGGGCGATACTATACTTCCATAACCGTACTTCATAGTATCCTAATATGATTTACCTTACGTGGGTATTTTAATCTCGTACAATTCGTGAAATCCTCTTCAAGTCATTACTCAATCGAAGGCCCAAACGTTATTCTTTATCCATCACAATTACACCCTCATTCTACTACCAGGGCAGCATTCCATTTCTTCTAAATGCCATTAGTCTTAGACTCCTTTGAGTTCATTCAGGCTATACTGAGCTTTGTATAACTTAGAGAAACCATCACCTCTTCTTGTTTTCATGGGCCTAATCGTGAGGACCTATCCATCTTCATCACCTTCTCACTCGCCCTTTCTTATCCTTATTCCTGACTTTCTAAAACCTTGTCGCTTTACCATACTTTAGTTTGCCACTTACACATATCCATTTAGACTACTCGCAACCTCCTTTCAACTTGCTTGCATCATAGATTTCCTTACATTATTTCTGGAATATCGAGCGAGACATCGCATTGTCTCATACTCTTCTTTACTCTCTTGACTAGATCTCTCGGTACTTAGAAACCATAGGCTGGAAGGTACTCCACTGACGACGCTGCTATCGTTCTTGGATATTGAATCCTAGTGCTTCTAGCCTTCTATCCGAAGCATGGACTATTCACAACCTCCTACATTTGAGTATCGCGTACATTGTTCACCTTTACCTTACTTACCTTAAAATCTTGCATCACGTCTTGTATCTCTTTCATGATCTTCCTTTCACATAGGTATAATTCACATCCATAACTTGAGGCTTTATTATAATACTTGCACCTCTGGTGTATACATAATCCGGTGAGCGCTTCATACTAACTTCTTATGAGGTTGGTACCTTTTTTTTTTTACCGGCTCTATCGTATGGCCGTTATAGAATATGGTTGTTGTATTATCTCTCTTGCACCTCTGATATTAAGAGTGATTCTGTAATGTTCTTAATCACGATGTCCATAATTTTCTGGGTCCAATAATCAAACTCTTGATTTACTTGGGTGATGTAATTCTTTAGTTTCCTCTTTCCTATGATCAACCTTTATATAGGCTTAAGCTATCTTCCGATCTGCGACTCATGGTGTTAGTTATTATTCTTTTAGTCTTTCGTGGGCGCTATGGAATATCCATGATACAATCTTTTAATAACCCAATCCTTTGTCTATGACCTGGGCTCAATTCTTTCATTTAACTTAAACTAGAATCTTCTACGGCTGTATGATTGTCGACATATATGCTGCATGGAAAATACTCTGAACGCTTAAGTGCATTCATAACGTAACCAACTCTGGATCATTGATCGAATAAGTCCTTTCATTCCTTCTCAGCTTTCTTTAAACGTAAGTTATTACCTTTCCTGGTCTTTCTGCTACTTTTTGCATGAATACTTGGTTTATCTTAGTGCCCACACATATTGGAAGTCCATACAATCCATATGATCTTGAATCCTTTCTCGCCTATAATTATCCGTAGTTAGTTATCTCCACGTCCTTGTTCTTGTAGGGTTGCTTTTGAACTAAAAAATTTTGACTGTTTCCAGTGGCATCCTCTTTTATTTCTGTAACACTTATACGCCACCTTTAACTACCCCAACTTCTATCTGAATATTTCTCAAGGGTTCTGAGGTCATATCTGTGAGACTGAATTCCCCATGTTGGGTTCACTCCGTTTATCTTGCACGATATATTGATTTGTATGTATCCTCTTGTCTAGCCATAACTAGGCTCTTCCTGAATCAACTACTAACTACTCATTGGCTCATTCTCATATCAATATTCTGCGTAATCTTTCATGGGTCATTTCCTTTTATCTTAACTTACGTTTCGCACTGACTCCTTATCTATCAATAATATCTCAGGCAGGAACCCTTACCTCCTCTCCTTGACGTCGTGTTTGCATAATGTTCTGGAATTGTAGCGTATCTGCATGACTTGAATAAGTGCAATCTTATCCCTTTCTCATTATTATCACATTCTTCCTTTACCATTTTCATAATTACTAGAACCACTTAATTCTGACCTAATGCCACATTACACCATATTCCCCCTTTAGGGGAGTACTAAGATTTAGTGCTACGATGATCTACGTATAGATGTTTTACCCTCTCATCTTTGGCATCTTTTCTCATCATCGATGATCCTTACTTGCCTTACGGTAATCATTCAGTACCAAGGATAACGAAATTCCTCAGTCGTGAGGGTGACACTTAGTGTAACTAGCACATCCAGTCCCTTAAGCTTAACTTTACTCACCTTGCTTGCTTTAGGGAAGCGTCTTCCTGAATGACCATTCTCTAAATTTCTCATGAATCTTCTTCTGTTGTCCACTCTATTATCGCCGGAACGAAATCTAAAATTCTCTTGATGCTGACTATTATCCAATCACTCAGTCCCTAATTCATGTTTAGTCTATCTTGTTCACCAGCCCATACCGATTTCTATTGTTCTGGAGTTTAACTTTTCCTTCCGGTAGTCGCATTGGAGTTACGAATTTATTTCTTGAAATGAGGATATGACTTTATGGCCTATACTCTTTAGTTGTCTCAAGGCCTGACACCTCTTGTCTTTTTCTTCAATTGACTATAGACTTTGTAATACTATCATCTTTTTGATCCACCATTGTCATCCATGTATCATATCTTACTCATAATACTTCATTAACTCTTTTCTTATTTTGCGCTAACATTCATGTCTATCACTTTATTCTGAAAACTCGAACAAGACATTCTTTTGCTTTTAGCTCTCCTTGCTCCATCCAGTGGCTCTTGGGGTTGCTTAACGTTCTCGCTCTACTAGGGACGCGAGCCACACTAAGGTAATATTTATCCCTTCCATGCATTATTCAAATCTAATTGTAATATTCTAGAGTGCACTGTCTGGGTGCCTCACAAGGAGATCTATTAGCACCTTTGTAATATCCTTATGAAATGCTAACTAACACAAACAATTCATTTACCATTTTGGGTTACTCTAACCCCAGTCAGATCCTAATATCATGTCCTTTTTTTAAACTACACATGTTAGCCCCCAATAAGGTATAACTGAGATGGGTGTGGCCAATTCTACATACGTCTGTTACTGTTGAAGGTAAGTCACAATGCTTATACCTTTCTGCCGGAGTTGAAAATACCGGTAATCTTCATTAACTGGGTACCTTGTACCCTTCTCATCTTGCTCCTTTTACTTGTTGAAGCTTGTATCTATCTTCTGAACCTCTCATTGCCTTTCACCATAGAGGTGGATATATATTCTTGCTTTAAGGCTCCTTATCAAGAAGCTTACACGTAAGGTACACAAATGTTCTGCTGAAGACCTCACATTTATCCATCATAGGAATAATGCAAACTCGAGTTTCTCTAACTCAACTCTTCCACAGCTACATCTCTACCAACTATCTTTCTGGATGTAGGTATTGTCGTATTATGATTAAGATAGAGTTTAGGAAATTGAGTTCTTACAACGGAGCTATACCACACGATCTAGAGTAAGAAGAAAGAGTGATAGTCTTAGATGCCCTGTAGCCTCCTGCTTATAAGTGCGGTGCACGACACACCCATAAACAAGACTCTACTAGACACGACTTGTAGACTCCCTAGGACAGAACTGCTCTGATACCACTTTGTCACACCCCGAACCTGGGGGCGAGACCGGCACTCGGTGTCTCATCTATCCTCGTGTACCAACTTGCGACTAAGGGACTCTAAACATATGATGTCATACTTTGGCCATGGGCCACATTGCAAGACAACTGCGAATGCTGAATAAATATCAATATAAAACTGGGCCGACAAGGTCGTCATAATTACTACAGCTGACAAACCAACCAAATATACATACAAGGCCTACAAGCCCAACATGCTGCACTAACTGACAGGATATGTCTACAAGCCTCTACTGGTGGATATACTGTGATCAGAACAGCTTCCCGACCTACTCATAACATATATACATTTATACACTATGTACATAAAGCTCTAGACTCGGCAACTCTGAAAGGCATGGAGCTTACCGATCAAGCTGAACACGGGCAACACTTAATGAGGAGGTATACCCGTCTGTCTGTCTGAACCTGCACGCATGAAATGCAGCGCCCCCAGAAAAGGGACGTCAGTACGAAATAATGTACCGAGTATGTAAGGCACTATGCTGAAAGCTGAAACTGAACTGATAATATAATAATTGAAAGCAACTGGAAGTCAATGATAATCTGAAGATATGCTTACCTGCTGATACTGACTCAACTCTCTCAATATAGTAAGTAAAATAGTTGTCCGGCCTTATAAGACTCGGTATATATATAACTGCTCTGCCGTAGTAGGCTCGCCCATAGGCGCTCAGTCATACTAGGCTCTGTATCTCGGCTAACTGGGCTCGCTCATATGCGCTCGGCCACAGTAGGCTTGGTATATAACTTACCATCTGATCAGAGGTTGCCCAATAGGGGCCTGCCCATCGATTATAGCTCGATGGTAATAAAATTATTATAATACTTCATATATAGGCTCTCTGATCTCTTGACTAGAATAAGACAATACTCAATTGAATATGAAGTCCCGATAAGGAGAATATCGTAACTTATGAGACTAGAAAAATATACATAAATTCCGAAATATGAATTTCTCTTTATGTCTCGTCATCAACTAATGTAATGGATTTCCTTATTATTTAATCATTCATTTTCTTAAGTAATGACATATGGTGTTTGTAAGCTTATGCTTGTTGCCTAAACCAGGACTATTTTACATTTTGGTATAACTTATGCAAATCGTAAAAGTATCAGTGTGTTAGTAATAAAGGTATCTCAACACCTTCAATTAGGAAATCCTTACATAATAATCCACATATTATTGTTCCCTCATTATTTTCCACTGCATAAACAATTTCTGCATTATTACAATTCGGCATAATTTCCCAAATTTTTGGTATTACAGGGTCATGCCAAAATGAAGGAAGGGCTTAGCCTTAACATACCTGAGTCGATTCTCTTGACAATTCCTCTAATACACGTCAATTGCGACAAAGCATGTGACGGCAAGTTCGGAGTAGGAAAAACTCCATATGATATTCTTGAGAAAGATTGCACCGTACTTCCTTAAAATCGCAAAATCTCACGTTACAGCTCCGACCATTGTAAATCACGTATACAATCTCTCTGAAACGTGATGTTATATCTTCACAACATTATTTGTGTAAATCCCGTTGAAGAAGGCTTAAAGAATGCCAAAGTGCCTATATTTGTATGATTCACGTTCAAAAGGCTAAAGCTAAGTGAATCTTGTTAAATGTTCTAATAAGGTGACACCTTGCCATGTCTTTTATGAGTCACATAGTGGCTTTTATTGCCAAATTTAAGGGCTGCCACATTTTTGATTTAATTCTTATCCAAAGACTTTTGTCTTTATCCAAAGACAATCACTAATTATTAATTAACTAGGTAATGTTCCATTACCTAATAATTAACCAATTATCCACATAATTAAGAATTATCTCCACTTACTTAGAATACCACTCACTTTTAACATACCTTATATAACTTACTATCACGGTCATGTAGTACCTTATATGGCACTAGTCCATAAATACTGGGTATTATAGCTCGGACCGTATTTTATCTCAAAATGTCAAACTTTAACGAAATTTATTTCCTTTGATTTGCTTACCCTTTATCCTTCACGAACTTACTCATCATGTATTTAAAATAGCATAATGCTTATAATCTCAAAATAATCCCATTCCCGAACTTATGTAGATTAACTTACGACAAAACTTTAACGTATGAAAATGCGCGATGTAATATCTCATTCCCGGTCTTTCATCAATTCACTTATGGCGTATTATTACGTATAAAAATATGGGGTGTAACACCCGGCCTGCCTAAAATGTATCCGAATAATAGAAAATGACCTAAGAAACATTGGTCATCGACCATCCATGATCGTTCCTCATTTTGTGGCATTTTTGGGACATAATACGAGAACTCGTTCCGATTCCCATATTTTCGTGCCCTATAGCTCATGCATTCCGCGTGGGCCCGTGCCCCCGGACCTGGACCGCCTAAAATTTATCCAGACAATAGAAAATGACCTAAGTAACATTGTTCACCCTCCATCCATGACAGTTTCTCATTTTTTGGCATTTTTGGGTAATAATATGAGAACTCGGACCGATTCCCATATTTGCGTGTGCTATAGCCCACGCCTTTCGCGCGGGCTCGGGCCCCTAGACTCGGACTGGCTAAAATGTATCCAGGTAATAGTAAACAACCTAAGGAACATTGGTCATCGACCCTCCATGAAAGTTCCTCATTTTATTGCATTTTTGGTTCATAATACAAGAAATCAGCTCGATTCCCATATTTTCGTCTGCTATAGCCCACGCCCCCCGCGTGGGCGCCCCAGGACCCAGACCACCTAAAATTTATCCGGACAATAAAAGATCACCTAAGTAACATCGGTCACTGACCCGCCATGACAGTTCCTCATTTTTTGGCATTTTTGGGTCATAATACGATAACTCAATCTGATTCCCATATTTTCGTGTGCTATAGCCCACGCCTTCCGTGTGGGCTCAGGTCCCCGGACCCAGATTGCCTAAACTTTATCCGGACAATATGAAATGACCTATGGAACATTGGTCATCAACCCGCCATGACCATTCCTCATTATGTGGCATATTTGGGCCAAAATACGAGAATTCGGTCCGATTTTGATATTTTCGTGCCCTATAGCCCACGCCTTCCGCGTGGGCCTCTGCCCCCAAACCCAGACCGCCTAAAATTTATCCAGACAATAGAAAATGACCTAAGGAACATTGTTCACTAACCCACCATGAAAATTCCTCATTTTTGGTATGTTGGGTCCTAATCAGGAACTCAGACCGATTCCCATATTTTCGTGTGTTATAGCCCAAGCCTTCCGCGTGGGCTGGGGCTCCCGGACCCGGACCGTCTAAACTATATCCGGACAATAGAAAACGACCTAAGAAACATTGGTCATCGACCATCCATGACTGTTCCTCATATTGTGGCGTTTTTGGGACATAATACGAGAACTCATTCCGATTCCCATATTTTCGTGCCCTATAGCTCATGCATTCCGCGTGGGCCCGTGCCCCCGGACCCGGATCGCCTAAAATTTATCCAGACAATAGAAAGTGACCTAAGTAACATTGTTCACCCTCCAGCCATGACAATTCTTCATTTTTTGGCATTTTTTTGTCATAATATGAGAACTCGGACCGATTCCCATATTTTCGTGTGCTATAGCCCACGCCTTTCACGTGGGCTCGGGCCCCCGGACCCGGACTGGCTAAAATGTATCCAGGTAATAGTAAACGACCTAAGGAACATTGGTCATCGACCCTCCATGACATTTCCTCATTTTATTGCATTTTTGGTTCATAATACAAGAAATCGGCTCGATTCCCATATTTTCGTCTGCTATAGCCCACGCCTCCCGCGTGGGCTCCCCAGGACCCAGACCGCCTAAAATTTATCCGGACAATAGAAGATCACCTAAGTAACATCGGTCACTGACCCGCCATGACAGTTCCTCATTTTTTGGCATTTTTGGGTCATAATACGATAACTCAATCTGATTCCCATATTTTCGTGTGCTATAGCTCACGCCTTCCATGTGGGCTCGGGTCCCCGGACCCAGACCGCCTAAACTTTATCCGGACAATATGAAATGACCTATGGAACATTGGTCATCGACCCGCCATGACCATTCGTCATTATGTGGCATATTTGGGCCAAAATACGAGAATTCGGTCCGATTTCGATATTTTCATGCCCTATAGCCCACGCCTTCCGCGTGGGCCCCTTCCCCCAGACCCGGACCGCCTAAAATTTATCCAGACAATAGAAAATGACCTAAGGAACATTGTTCACTGACCCACCATGACAATTCCTCATTTTTGGTATGTTGGGTCCTAATCAGGAACTCAGACCGATTCCCATATTTTCGTGTGTTATAGCCCACGCCTTCCGCGTGGGCTGGGGCTCCCGGACCCGGACCGTCTAAACTATATCCGGACAATAGAAAACGACCTAAGAAACATTGGTCATCGACCATCCATGACCATTCCTCATATTTTGGCATTTTTGGGACATAATACGAGAACTCGTTCCGATTCCCATATTTTCGTGCCCTATTGCTCATGCATTCCGCGTGGGCCCGTGCCCCCGGACCCGGACCGCCTAAAATTTATCCAGACAATAGAAAATGACCTAAGTAACATTGTTCACCCTCCAGCCATGACAGTTCCTCATTTTTTGGCATTTTTGGGTCATAATATGAGAACTCGGACCGATTCCCATATTTCTGTGTGCTATAGCCCACGCTTTCCGCGTGGACTCGGGCCCCCGGACCCGGACTGCCTAAAATGTATCCGGGTAATAGTAAACGACCTAAGGAACATTGGTCATCAACCCTCCATGACAGTTCCTCATTTTATTGCATTTTTGGGTTATAATACAAGAAATCGGCTGGATTCCCATATTTTCGTCTGCTATAGCCCACGCCTCCCGTGTGGGCGCCGCAGGATCCAGACCGCCTAAAATTTATCCGGACAATAGAAGATGACCTAAGTAACATCAGTCACCGACCCTCCATGACAGTTCCTCATTTTTTGGCATTTTTGGGTCATAATACGAGAACTCAATCTGATTCCCATATTTTCGTGTGCTATAGCCCACGCCTTCCGTGTGGGCTCGGGCCCCCGGACCCAGACCGCCTAAAATTTATCCAGACAATAGGAAATGACCTACGGAACATTGGTCATCGACCCTCCATGACCATTCCTCATTATGTGGCATTTTTGGGCCAAAATACGAGAACTCGGTCCTATTTCGATATTTTCGTTCCCTATAGCGCACGCCTTCCGTGTGGGCCCCTGCCCCCGGACCCGGACCGCCTAAAATTTATCCAGAAAATAGAAAATGACCTAAAGAACATTGTTCACTAACCCGCCATGACAATTCCTCATTTTTGGTATTGTTGGGTCATAATACGAGAACTCAAATAGATTCCCATATTTTCGTGTGTTATAGCCCACGCCTTCCGCGTGGGCTCGGGCCCCTACACCCGGCCTGCCTAAAATGTATCCGAACAATAGAAAATGACCTAAGAAATATTGGTCATCGACCATCCATGACCGTTCCTCATTTTGTGGCATTTTTGGGACATAATACGAGAACTCGTTCCGATTCCCATATTTTCGTGCCCTATAGCTCATGCATTCCGCGTGGGCCCGTACCCCCGGACCCGGACCGCCTAAAATTTATCCAGATAATATAAAATGACCTAAGTAACATTGTTCACCCTCCATCCATGACAGTTCCTCTTTTTTTGGCATTTTTGGGTCATAATATGAGAACTCGGACCGATTCCCATATTTTCGTATGCTATAGCCCACGCCTTTCGGGTGGGCTCGGGCCCCCGGACCTGGACTGGCTAAAATGTATCCACGTAATAGTAAACGACCTAAGGAACATTGGTCATCGACCCTCCATGACAGTTCCTCATTTTATTGCATTTTTGGTTCATAATACAAGAAATCGGCTTGATTCCCATATTTTCGTCTGCTATAGCCCACGCCTCCCACATGGGCGCCCCAGGACCCAGACCGCCTAAAATTTATCCAGATAATAGAAGATCACCTAAGTAACATCGGTCACTAAACCGCCATGACATTTCCACATTTTTTGGCATTTTTGGGTCATAATACGATAACTCAATCTGATTTCCATATTTTCGCGTGCTATAGCCCACGCCTTCCGTGTGGGCTCGGGTCCCCGGACCCAGACCGCCTAAACTTTATCCGGACAATATGAAATGACCTATGGAACATTGATCATCGACCCGCCATGACCATTCCTCATTATGTGGCATATTTGGGCCAAAATACGAGAATTCGATCCGATTTCGATATTTTCGTGCCCTATAGCCCACGCCTTCCGCGTGGGCCCCTGCCCCCAGACCCGGACCGCCTAAAATTAATCCAGACAATAGAAAATGACCTAAGGAACATTGTTCACTGACCCACCATGACAATTCCTCATTTTTGGTATGTTGGGTCCTAATGAGGAACTCAGACCGATTCCCATATTTTCGTGTGTTATAGCCCACGCCTTCCGCGTGGGCTGGGGCTCCCGGACCCGGACCGTCTAAACTATATCCGGACAATAGAAAATGACCTAAGAAACATTGGTCATCGACCATCCATGACTGTTCCTCATATTGTGGCATTTTTGGGACATAATACGAGAACTCATTTCGATTCCCATATTTTCGTGCCCTATAGCTGATGCATTCCGCGTGGGCCCGTGCCCCCGGACCCGGACAGCCTAAAATTTATCCAGACAATAGAAAATGACCTAAGGAACATTGTTCACCCTCCAACCATGACAGTTCTTCATGTTTTGGCATTGTTGGGTCATAATATGAGAACTCGGACCGATTCCCATATTTTCGTGTGCTATAGCCCACGCTTTCCGTGTGGACTCGGGCCTCCCGACCCGGACTGCCTAAAATGTATCCGGGTAATAGAAAATGACCTAAGGAATATTGGTCATCGACTCGCCATGACAGTTCCTTATTTTATTGCATTTTTGGGTCAAAATACGAGAAATCGGCCCGATTCCCATATTTTCGTCTGCTATAGCCCACACCTTCTGCGTGGGCTTGGGCCCCTGGACCCAGACCACCTAAAATTTATCTAGACAATAGAAAATGACATAAGGAACATTGGTCATCGACCTGCCATGACCGTTCCTCATTTTGTTGCATTTGTGGGCCATAATACGAGAACTCAGTCCGATTTCCTTATTTTCGTGCCCTATAGCCCACGCCTTCCGCGTGGGCCCATGAACCCGGACCCGGACCGTCTAAAATTTATCCAGATAATAGAAAATGACCTAAGGAACATTGTTTACCGACCCTCTATGACAGTTTCTCATTTTATTGCATTTTTAGGTCATAATACGAGAACTCAATCTAATTCCCATATTTTCGTCTGCTATAGCACACGCCTTCCACAAGGGCTCGGGCCCCCGGACCCAGACTGCCTAAAATTTATCCGAAAAATAGGAAACGACCTACCAAACATTGGTCATCGACCCTCCATGACTATTCCTCATTATGTGGCATTTTTGGGCCAAAATAAGAGAATTCGGTCCGATTTCGATATTTTCGTGCCCTATAGCCCATGACTTCCGCATGGGCCCCTGCCCCCGGACCCGGACCGCCTAAAATTTCTCCAGACAATAGAAAATGACCTAAGGAACATTGGTCACTGACTCGCCATGACAATTCCTCATTTTTGGTATTGTTGGTTCATATACGAGAACTCGGACCGATTCCCATATTTTCGTGTGTTATAGCCCACGCCTTCCGCGTGGGCTGGGGCTCCCGGACCTGGACCGTCTAAAATGTATCCGGATAATAAAAACGACCTAAGGAACATTGGTCATCGGCCAGCCATGACCGTTCCTCATTTTGTGGCATTTTTGGACATAATACAAGAACGCGTTCCGATTCCCATATTTTCGTGCCCTATAGCTCATGCATTCCGCGTGAGCCTGTGCCCCCAGACTCGGACAGCCTAAAATTTATCCAGACAATAGAAAATGACCTAAGGAACATTGTTCATCGACCCGCCAAGAAAGTTCCTAATTTTTTGGTATTTTTGGGTCATATTATGAGAACTCGGACCGATTCCCATATTTTCGTGTGCTATAGCCCAAGCCTTCCGCGTGGGCTCGGGCCCCCAGACCCGGACTACCTAAAATGTATCCGGGTAATAGAAAACGACCTAAGGAACATTTTTCATCGACCCACCATGATCGTTCCTCATTGTTTGGCATTTTTGGGCCATAATACGAGAAGTCGGCCTGTTTCCCATATTTTCGTGTGCTATAGCCCACGCCTTTCGCGTGGGCTCAGGCCCCCGGACCTGGACTGCCTAAAATGTATCCGGGTAATAGTAAAGGACTTAAGGAACATTGGTCATCGACCTGCCATGACAGTTCCTCATTTTATTGCATTTTTGGGTCATAATACGAGAAATCGGCTCAATTCCCATATTTTCGTGTGGTATAGCCCACACCTTCCGTGTAGGCGCCTAGGACCCAGACCACCTAAAATTTATCCGGACAATAGAACATGACCTAAGTAACATCGATCACCGACCCTGCATGACAATTCCTCATGTTTTTGCATTTTAGGGTCATAATACAAGAACTCAATCTGATTCCCATATTTTCGTGTGTTATAGCCCACGCTTTCCGCGTGGGCTGAGGCTCCCGGACTCGGACTGCCTAAAATTTATCCGGACAATAGGAAACGACCTATGGAACATTGGTCATCGAGCCACCATGACCATTCCTCATTATGTGGCATTTTTGGGCCAAAATACGATAATTCGGTCCGATTTCGATATTTTTGTTCCCTATAGCGCACGCCTTCCATGTGGGCCCCTGCCCCCGGACCCGGACCGCCTAAAATTTATCCAGAAAATAGAAAATGACCTAAAGAACATTGTTCACTAACCCGCCATGACAATTCCTCATTTTTGGTATTGTTGGGTCATAATACGAGAACTCAAATAGATTCCCATATTTTCGTGTGTTATAGCCCACGCCTTCCGCGTGGGCTCGGGCCCCTGCACCCGGCCTGCCTAAAATTTATCCGGACAATAGAACATGACCTAAGTAACATCGATCACCAACCCGGCATGACAATTCCTCATTTTTTTGCATTTTAGGGTCATAATACAAGAACTCAATCTGATTCCCATATTTTCGTGCCCTATAGCTCATGCATTCCGCGTGGGCCCGTGCCCCCGGACCCGGACCGCCTAAAATTTATCCAGACAATAGAAAATGACCTAAGTAACATAGTTCACCCTCCATCCATGACAGTTCCACATGTTTTGGCATTTTTGGGTCATAATATGAGAACTCGGACCGATTCCCATATTTTCGTGTGTTAGACCACGCCTTCCGTGTGGGCTCAGGCCTCCGGACCCGGACTGTCTAAAATGTATCCGGGTAATAGAAAACGACCTAAGGAACATTGGTCATCGACCCGCTATGACCGTCCCTCATTGTTTGGCATTTTTGGGCTATAATACGAGAACTCAGCCTGAATCCCATATATTCGTGTGCTATATCCCATGCCTTCCGCATGGACTTAGGCCCCCGGACCTGGACTGCTAAAATGTATCCGTGTAATAGTAAACGACCTAAGCAACATTGGTCATCGACCCGATATCACAGTTCCTCATTTTATTGCATTTTTGTCATAATACGAGAAATCGGCTTGATTCTCATATTTTTGTGTGCTATAGCCCACGCCTTCCGCGTGAGCGCCCCCAGACCCAGACCGCCTAAAATTTATCCGGACAATAGAAAATGACCTAAGTAACATCGGTCACCAACCCGCCATGACAGTTCTTCATTTTTTGGCATTTTTGGGTCATAATACGAGAACTCAATCTGATTCCCATATTTTCGTGTGCTATAGCCCACGCCTTCCACGTAGGCTCGGGCCCCCAAACTCAGACCGCCTAAAATTTATTCGGATAATAGAAAACAACCTACGGATCATTTCTCATCGACCCGCCATAACCGTTCCTCATTGTGTGGCATTTTTGGGCCTAATTACGAGAATTCCGTCCGATTTCGATATTTTGGTGCCCTATAGCCCACGCCTTCCGCGTGGACCTCTGCCCCTGGACCGCCTAAAATTTATCCAGACAATAGAAAATGAGCTAAGGAACATTGTTCACCGACCCGCCATGACAATTCCTCATTTTTGGTATTGTTGGGTCATAATACGAGAACTCGGACGGATTCCCAAATTTTCGTGTGTTATAGACCACGCCTTCCGCGTTGGCTGGGGCTCCCAGACTCGGGCCGTCTAAACTGTATCCAGACAATAGAAAACGACCTAAGGAACATTGGTCATCGACCAGCCATGACCGTTCCTCATTTTGTGATATTTTTGGGACATAATACGAGAACTCGTTCCGATTCCCATATTTTCGTGCCCTGTAGCTCATGCATTTCGCGTGGGCCCGTGCCTTCGGACCCGGACTGCCTAAAATATATTCAGACAATAGAAAATGACCTAAGGATCATTGATCACCGACCCGCCAAGAAAGTTCCTCATTGTTTGGTATTTTTGGGTCATATTATGAGAACTCGGACCGATTCCCATATTTTCGTGTGCTATAGCCCACCCCTTCCGCCTGGACTCGGGCCCCCGGACCCGGACTGCCTTATCCGGGTAATAGAAAACGACCTAAGGGACATTTTTCATCGACCCGCCATGATAGTTCCTCATTGTTTGGCATTTTTGGGCCATAATATGAGAAGTCGGCCTGATTTCCATATTTCCGTGTGCTATAGCCCATGCCTTTCGCGTGGGCTCGGGCCCCCGGACCCGGACTACCTAAAATGTATCCGGGTAATAGTAAACGACCTAAGGAAATTTGTTCATCGACCCGCCATGACAGTTCTTCATTTTATTGCATTTTTGGGTCATAATACGAGAAATCGCCTCGATTCCCATATTTTCGTGTGCTATAGCCCACGCCTTCCGCGTGGGCGCCCCCGGACCCAGACCGCCTAAAATTTATCCGGAAAATAGAACATGACCTAAGTAACATCGGATACCGAGCCTCCATGACAGTTCCTCATTTTTTGGCATTTTTGGGTCATAATACGAGAACTCAATATGATACTCATATTTTCGTGTGCTATATCCCACACCTTCCGCGTGGGCTCGGGTCCCCGGACCCAGACCGCCTAAAATATATCCGGATAAAAAAACATGACCTACGTATCATTGGTCATAAACCCGCCATGACCGTTCCTCATTATGTGGTATTTTTGGGCCATAATACGAGAATTCGGTCCGATTTCGATATTTTTGTGCCCTATAGCCCACGCCTTCCGCGTGGTCCCCTGCCCCCGGAACTGGAACGCCTAAAATTTATCCAGACAATAGAAAATGACCTAAGGAACATTGTTCACCGACCCGCCATGACAATTCCTCCTTTTTGGTATTGTTGGGTCATAATACGAGAACTCGGACCGATTCCCATATTTTTGTGTGTTATAGCCCACGCCTTCCGCGTGGGCTGAGGCTCCCAGACTCGGACCGTTTAAACTATATCCGGACAATAGAAAACTACCTAAGAAACATTGGTCATCGGCCAGCCATGACCGTTCCTCATTTTGTGGCATTTTTGGGACATAATATGAGAACTCCTTCTGATTCCCATATTTTCGTGCCCTATAGCTCATGCATTCCGCGTGGGCCCGTTCCCTCAGATCCGGACCGCCTCAAATTTATCCAGACAATAAAAAATGACCTAAGGAACATTGTTCAACGACCCACCATGAAATTACTCATATTTTGGCATTTTTGGGTCATAATATGAAAACTCGGATCGATTCCCATATTTTCGTGTGCTATAGCCCACGCCTTTCGCGTGGGCTCGAGCCCCCGGACCCAGACTTCCTAAAATGTATCTGGGTAATAGAAAACGACCTAAGGAACATTGGTCATCGACCCGCCATGACAGTTCCTCATTTTATTGCATTTTTGGGTCATAATACGATAAATCAGCTTGATTCCCAAATTTTCGTGTGCTATAGCCCACGCCTTCCGCGTGGGCGCCCCCGGACCCAGACCGCCTAAAATTTATCCGGAAAATAGAACATGACATAAGTAACATCGGCCACCGACCCTCCATGACAGTTCCTCATTTTTTGGCATTTTTGGGTCATAATACGAGAACTCAATCTGATTCCCATATTTTCGTGTGCTATAGCCCACACCTTCCGCGTAGGCTCGGGCCCCCGCACCCAGACACCCTAAAATTTATCCGGATAATAGAAAACGACCTACGTATCATTGGTTATCGACCAGCCATGACCGTTCCTCATTATGTGGTATTTCTGGGCCATAATACGAGAATTCGGTCCGATTTCGATATTTTTGTTCCCTATAGTCCACGCCTTCCGCGTGGTCCCCTGCCCCCAGACCCGGACAGCCTAAAATTTATCCAGACAATAGAAAATGACCTAAGCAACATTGTTCACCGACCTGCAATGACAATTCCTCATTTTTGGTATTGTTGTGTCATAATACGAGAACTCGGACCGATTCCCATATTTTTGTGTGTTATAGCCCACGCCTTCCGCGTGGGCTGAGGCTCCCAGACTCGGACCGTTTAAACTATATCCGGACAATAGAAAACTACCTAAGAAACATTGTTCATCGGCCAGCCATGACCGTTCCTCATTTTGTGGCATTTTTGGGACATAATATGAGAACTCCTTCTGATTCCCATATTTTCGTGCCCTATAGCTCATGCATTCCGCGTGGGCCCGTTCCCTCAGATCCGGACCGCCTCAAATTTATCCAGACAATAAAAAATGACCTAAGGAACATTGTTCAACGACCCACCATGAAATTACTCATATTTTGGCATTTTTGGGTCATAATATGAAAACTCGGATCGATTCCCATATTTTCGTGTGCTATAGCCCACGCCTTTCGCGTGGGCTCGAGCCCCCGGACCCAGACTTCCTAAAATGTATCTGGGTAATAGAAAACGACCTAAGGAACATTGGTCATCGACCCGCCATGACAGTTCCTCATTTTATTGCATTTTTGGGTCATAATACGATAAATCGGCTTGATTCCCAAATTTTCGTGTGCTATAGCCCACGCCTTCCGCGTGGGCGCCCCCGGACCCAGACCGCCTAAAATTTATCCGGAAAATAGAACATGACATAAGTAACATCGGCCACCGACCCTCCATGACAGTTCCTCATTTTTTGGCATTTTTGGGTCATAATACGAGAACTCAATCTGATTCCCATATTTTCGTGTGCTATAGCCCACACCTTCCGCGTAGGCTCGGGCCCCCGCACCCAGACACCCTAAAATTTATCCGGATAATAGAAAACGACCTACGTATCATTGGTTATCGACCAGCCATGACCGTTCCTCATTATGTGGTATTTCTGGGCCATAATACGAGAATTCGGTCCGATTTCGATATTTTTGTTCCCTATAGTCCACGCCTTCCGCGTGGTCCCCTGCCCCCAGACCCGGACAGCCTAAAATTTATCCAGACAATAGAAAATGACCTAAGCAACATTGTTCACCGACCTGCAATGACAATTCCTCATTTTTGGTATTGTTGTGTCATAATACGAGAACTCAGACCGATTCCCATATTTTCGTGTGTTATAGCCCACGCCTTCCGCGTGGGCTGGGGCTCCCGGACCCGGACCGTCTAAATTGTATCCGGACAATAGTAAATGACCTAAGGAACATTATTCACCGACCCGCCATGACAGTTCCTCATTTTGTCATTTTTGGGTCATATTATGAGAACTCGGACCGATTCCCATATTTTCGTGTGCTATAGCCCACGCCTTCCGCGTGGGCTCGGGCCCACGGACATGGACTGTCTAAAATGTATCCGGGTAATAGAAAATGACCTAAGGAACATTGGTCATCGACCCTCCATGACCGTTCCTCATTGTTTGGCATTTTTGGGCCATAATACTATAACTCGGTCTGATTCCCATATTTTCGTGTGCTATTGCCCACGCCTTACGCGTGGGCTGGGGCTCCCAGACCCGGACCATTTAAACTGTATCTGGACAATAGAAAACATCCTTAGAAACATTGGTTATCGACCAGCCATGACTGTTCCTCATTTTGGGGCATTTTTGGGACATAATACTAGAACTCCTTCTGATTCCTATATTTTCGTGCCCCATAGCTCATGCATTCCGCGTGGGCCCGTTCCCTCGGACCCGGATCGCCTAACATTTATCCAGACAATAGAAAATGACCTAAGTAACATTGTTCACTGACCAGCCATGACAGTTCCTCATTTTCTGGCAGTTTTGGGTCATTATATGAGAACTCGGACCGATTCCCAAATTTTCGTGTGCTATAGCCCACGCCTTCCGTATGGGCTCGGGCCCCCAGACTCGGACTGCCTAAAATGTATCCGGGTAATAAAAAATGACCTAAGGAACATTGTTCATCGAACCGCCATGACCGTTCCTCATTGTTTGGCATTTTTGGGCACTATTATGAGAACTCGGCCTGATTCCCATATTTTCGTGTGCTATAGCCCACGCCTTCCGCGTGGGCTCGGGCCCCCGGACCCGGACTACCTAAAATGTATCCAGGTAATAGTAAACGACCTAAGGAACATTGGTCATCGACCCGCCATGACAGTTCCTCATTTTATTGCATTTTTAGGTCATAATACGAGAAATCGGCTCGATTCCCATATTTTCGTGTGCTATAGCCCACGCCTTCCGCGTGGGCGCCCCCGGACCCAGACTGCCTAAAATTTATCTGGAAAATAGAACATGACCTAAGTAACATCGGATACCGAGCCGCCATGACAGTTCCTCATTTTTTGGCATTTTTGGGTCATAATACGAGAACTCAATCTGATACTCATATTTTCGTGTGCTATATCCCACACCTTCCGCGTGGGCTTGAGTCCCTGGACCCAGACCGCCTAAAATTTATCCAGATAATAAATCATGACCTACGTATCATTGGTCATCAACCCGCCATGACCGTTCCTCATTATGTGGTATTTCTGGGCCATAATACGAGGATTCGGTCTGATTTCGATATTTTTGTTCCCTATAGTCCACGCCTTCCACGTGGTCCCCTGCCCCCGGGCCCGGACCGCCTAAAATTTATCCGGACAATAGCAAATGACCTAAGGAACATTGTTCACCGACCTGCAATGACAATTCCTCATTTTTGGTATTGTTGTGTCATAATACGAGAACTCAGACCGATTCCCATATTTTCGTGTGTTATAGCCCACGCCTTCCGCGTGGGCTGGGGCTCCCGGACCCGGACCGTCTAAACTGTATCCGGACAATAGTAAATGACCTAAGGAACATTATTCACCGACCCGCCATGACAGTTCCTCATTTTGTCATTTTTGGGTCATATTATGAGAACTCGGACCGATTCCCATATTTTCGTGTGCTATAGCCCACGCCTTCCGCGTGGGCTCGGGCCCACGGACATGGACTGTCTAAAATGTATCCGGGTAATAGAAAATGACCTAAGGAACATTGGTCATCGACCCTCCATGACCGTTCCTCATTGTTTGGCATTTTTGGGCCATAATACTATAACTCGGTCTGATTCCCATATTTTCGTGTGCTATTGCCCACGCCTTACGCGTGGGCTGGGGCTCCCAGACCCGGACCATTTAAACTGTATCTGGACAATAGAAAACATCCTTAGAAACATTGGTTATCGACCAGCCATGACTGTTCCTCATTTTGGGGCATTTTTGGGACATAATACTAGAACTCCTTCTGATTCCTATATTTTCGTGCCCCATAGCTCATGCATTCCGCGTGGGCCCGTTCCCTCGGACCCGGATCGCCTAACATTTATCCAGACAATAGAAAATGACCTAAGTAACATTGTTCACTGACCAGCCATGACAGTTCCTCATTTTCTGGCAGTTTTGGGTCATTATATGAGAACTCGGACCGATTCCCAAATTTTCGTGTGCTATAGCCCACGCCTTCCGTATGGGCTCGGGCCCCCAGACTCGGACTGCCTAAAATGTATCCGGGTAATAAAAAATGACCTAAGGAACATTGTTCATCGAACCGCCATGACCGTTCCTCATTGTTTGGCATTTTTGGGCACTATTATGAGAACTCGGCCTGATTCCCATATTTTCGTGTGCTATAGCCCACGCCTTCCGCGTAGGCTCGGGCCCCCAGACCCGGACTACCTAAAATGTATCCAGGTAATAGTAAACGACCTAAGGAACATTGGTCATCGACCCGCCATGACAGTTCCTCATTTTATTGCATTTTTAGGTCATAATACGAGAAATCGGCTCGATTCCCATATTTTCGTGTGCTATAGCCCACGCCTTCCGCGTGGGCGCCCCCGGACCCAGACTGCCTAAAATTTATCTGGAAAATAGAACATGACCTAAGTAACATCGGATACCGAGCCGCCATGACAGTTCCTCATTTTTTGGCATTTTTGGGTCATAATACGAGAACTCAATCTGATACTCATATTTTCGTGTGCTATATCCCACACCTTCCGCGTGGGCTTGAGTCCCTGGACCCAGACCGCCTAAAATTTATCCAGATAATAAATCATGACCTACGTATCATTGGTCATCAACCCGCCATGACCGTTCCTCATTATGTGGTATTTCTGGGCCATAATACGAGGATTCGGTCTGATTTCGATATTTTTGTTCCCTATAGTCCACGCCTTCCACTTGGTCCCCTGCCCCCGGGCCCGGACCGCCTAAAATTTATCCGGACAATAGCAAATGACCTAAGGAACATTGTTCACCGACCTGCAATGACAATTCCTCATTTTTGGTATTGTTGTGTCATAATACGAGAACTCGGACCGATTCCCATATTTTCGTGTGTTATAGCCCACGCCTTCCGCGTGGGCTGGGGCTCCCGGACCCGGACCGTCTAAACTGTATCCGGACAATAGTAAACGACCTAAGGAACATTATTTACCGACCCTCCATGACAGTTCCTCATTTTGTCATTTTTGAGTCATATTATGAGTACTCGGATCGATTCCCATATTTTCGTGTGCTATAGCCCACGCCTTCCGCATGGGCTCGGGCCCACGAACATGGACTGCCTAAAATGTATCCGGGTAATAGAAAATGACCTAAGGAACATTGGTCATCGACCCGCCATGACCGTTCCTCATTGTTTGGAGTTTTTGGGCCATAATACGATAACTCGGCCTGATTCCCATATTATCGTGTGCTAAAGCCCACGCCTTCCGCGTGGGTCCGGGCATATTATGACCCAAAAATACCAAAAAATGAGGAACTATCATGGCGGGTCGGTGAAAAATGTTTCTTAGGTCATTTTCTATTGTCTGGGCAAATTTTAGGCGGTCCGGGTCCGGGGACACCGGCCCACGCGAAATGCATGGTCTATAGGGCATGAAAATATGGGAATCGGAATGAGTTCTCATATTATTGCCCAAAAATGACACAAAACGAGGGATGGTCATGGCTGGTCGATGACGAATGTTCCTTAGGTTGTTTTTTATTGTCCGGATACAGTTTAGGTGGTCCGAGTCCGGGAGCCCCAGCCCACGCGGAAGGCGTGGGCTATAACATACGAAAATATGGGAATCGGTCCGAGTTCTCGTATTATGACCCAACAATACCAAAAATGAGGAATTGTCATGGAGGGTCGGTGAACAATGTTACTTAGGTCATTTTCTATTGTCTGGATAAATTTTAGGTGCTCCGGGTCCGGGGGCAGGTGACCACGCGGAAGGCATAGGCTATAGGGCACGAAAATATCGAAATCGGACCGAATTCTCGTATTATGGACCAAAAATGCCACAAAATGAGGAACGGTCATGGCGGGTCGATGCCCAATGTTCCATAGGTAGTTTTATATTCTCCGGATAAATTTTAGGTGGTCCGGGTCCGGGGGCCCGAGCCCACGCAGAAGGCGTGGGCTATAGCACGCGAAAATATGGAATCAGGCCGAGTTCTCGTATTATGGCCCAAAAATGCCAAACAATGAGGCACAGTCATGTCGGGTCGATGACCAATGTTCCTTAGGTCATTTTATTTTACCCGGATACATTTTTGGCAGTCCTCGTCCGGGGGCCCGAGCCCACGCGGAAGGCGTGTGCTATAGCATACGAAAATATGGTAATCGGGCAGAATTCTAGTTTTTTGGCCGAAAAACGCAAAAGATGAGGAACGATCATGGCGGGGCGGTGACTATGGTTCCTTAGGTCATATTTGATGGCCCGGAAAAAGTTTAGGCGATCGGGGTCCGGGGTTCCCGGGACCACTCGGAAGGCATGGGCTATAGCTCGAATCGTTTGGAGGGGAACCCTACCTTCTCTGATCCATTCAACACGTGCAATTTCTTTTCCTTCGATATGCCCCGCAATTTGTATTTGAATTCCTTTTGTATCTGCTTGTTTTGTTAATTCAATAGCCTTTTTCATTGCTTTTCGAAAGGAAACTCTATTCTTTAATTGTCCAGCTGTAAATTCTGCAAGAATATTAGGGTTTCCATAAGGTTTTGCAATTTTCGTGACAGCAATGTTCAATTTTCGATTTACACAATTAAATTCTTTTTGTAAGGTCGTTTGTAATTCTTCGATTCCGCGCGGGCGACTTTCTATTAATAATTTTGGGAATCCCATAAAAATTATGACCTGGATCAGATCGATTCTTTTTTGAATCTCTATGCGTGCAATTCCCTCGACGCCAGAGGATGTTCTCATATTCTTTTGTACATAATTCTTGATACAATCTCTTATTTTTTGATCTTCTTGTAAACCTTCAGAATAATCTTTTGGTTGTGAAAACCAAAGGGAATGATGACCTTGGGTTGTACCCAGTCTGAAACCAAGTGGATTTATTTTTTGTCCCATAATCCCTCACTATTATACATATCACGATACGGCATAGCTGTAGGTTTATTTTTCTGTCTCGTTTTTTTTAACGAATACATCTCTACATATTCATCATCTAAAGATATATCTTTCATTACAATAGTTATATGATAGGTCGATCTTTTCATTGGAAAACTATGTCCTCGAGCTCGAGGTTTCAATTTCTTCACAGTAGTACCTCCATTGACTTCGGCTTTACTAATGACTAAATTGGCTTCGCTGGAACCCACATTGTAACTAGCATTTGCTGCTGCATAATAAACCAATTTCAAAATGGGATAACATGCTTGATAGGGCATGAGTTCTAGTATCATAAGCGTTTCCTCATAGGAATGGCCGCGAATTTGATCAATTACTCTTCGTGCTTTGTCAACAGACATAGATATATGTTCACCTAAAGCATATACTTCTGTTTTTTTTCTACTTTAGCATAAGGTTTTTCTCCTACTACTGAATCCTAAGCATCTAGATTTTTTTTATTAATATTAACGTCGAGATCTATTATCGCTTTTTGCATGTCCTCTAAAATTTAATGTAGGTGCAAATTCTCCCAATTTGTGGCCTACCATACTATCCGTTATATAAATAGGCAAATGCTCTTTTCCATTATGTATAGCAATAGTATGACCAATCATTGTGGGTATAATGGTAGATGCCCCGGACCAAGTTACTATTATTTCTTTTTCTGCTTTTGTGTTAAGCTTATCAATTTTTTTTAATAAATGATTGGCTACAAAGGGATTTTGTTTTTAGTGAACGTGTCACAAGCTTACTCCTTTTTTTTTTGTAAAGTTTTTTTAAAAACGAAGAATTAAATTCGATTTTCTCTCCTATTTACTACGGCGACGAGGAATCAAATTATCACTATATTTATTCCTTTTTCTACTTCTTCTTCCAAGTGCAGGATAACCCCAAGGGGTTGTGGGTTTTTTCTACCAATTGGGGCTCTCCCTTCACCACCCCCATGGGGATGGTCTACAGGGTTCATAACTATTCCTCTTACTACAGGACGCTTACCTAGCCAACGCTTAGATCCGGCTCTACCCAAACTTTTCTGGTTCACCCCAACATTCCCCACTTGTCCAACTGTTGCTGAGCAGTTTTTGGATATCAAACGGACCTCCCTAGAAGGTAATTTTAATGTGACCGATTTCCCCTCTTTTGCAACCAGTTTCGCTACAGCACCCGCTGCTCTAGCTAATTGTCCACCCTTTCCAAGTGCGATTTCTATGTTATGTATGGCCGTGCCTAAGGGCATATCAGTTGAAGTAGATTCTTCTTTTGATCAGTCAAATTCCCTTCCCAAACTGTACAAGCTTCTTCCAAAGCATACGGCTTTTTGGATGTAGATGATGATATCTATACAGATGGATCTTATATATATCGTAGAATGAAGTACCACATGGGTGGATATATATATGAATCCAAATCTGCCGAATCACTCATGTTATGATCTTCTACATCCTGGGTCTTCCCGTTCAGTCATCTGGCTTATGTTCTTCATGTAGCATTCAGACCGAATGACTCTATGAAATTACGCCGATACTTCCACATATTATGGGTAATGTAGGAGACATCTCTATTTTTCCTCGGGGGAATCTTTAGAATTCCCACTGCTTAACTTTCAATTCGCCTCTGACCATCAAATGAAATGTGAATAACCCATCCTCCTCTCTTTGAAAGAAGGGGCGCTTCCGGTTCTGTCGGTGCTTGAAACAATTTTGTCTTCTCCATATTACTATATCTCTAGAGTCAATAATTTTATATGAGGAACTACTGAACTCAATCACTTGCTGCCGTTACTCTTCAGTTTTCGTTGAGGTCTATCCTGCAGAGGTACTCAAATTGGATCAGTGATCGATTTCTAGGTTTCGTCGTAAACCTAATTGGTTATTTCCAATTACGTAAATCAATAGTTCAAACCGCACTCAAAGGTAGGGCATTTCCCATTTTTATAGGAAATTTTGTACCAGAAAAAATGGTATCTCCAATTATAGCCCCTCTGGGATGTAAAATATTAGCACACGAAAATATGGGAATCGCGCGAAAATCTAGTTTTTTGGCCAAAAAATGCAAAAAACTAGGAACGATCATGGCGGGGCGGTGACTATGGTTCCTTAGGTCATATTTGATGGTCCGGAAAGATTTTAGGCGATAGGGGTCCGGGGGTCCCGGGACCACTTGGAAGGACACGAAAATATGGAAATCGCGCGGAATTCTAGTTGTTTGGCCGAAAAACGCAAACAATGAGGAACGATCATGGCGGGGCGGTTACTATGGTTCCTTAGGTCATATTTGATGTCCCGGAAAAATTTTAGGCGATCGGGGACCGGGAGTCCCGGGACCACTTGGAAGGCGTGGGCTATAGCACACAAAAATATGGGAATCGGGCGGAATTCTAATTTTTTGGCCAAAAAATGCAAAACATGAGGAACGATAATGGCGAGGCGGTGACTATGGTTCCTTAGGTACTATTTGATGGCCCAAAAAAATATTAGGTGATCTGAGTCCGGGGGCCCAGCCCACTCGGAAGGCGTGAGCAAGAGCACACAAAAATATGGTAATCGGGCGAAATTCTAGTTTTTTGGCCGAAAAACGCAAATAATGAGTAACGATCATGGCGAGGCAGTGACTATGGTTCCTTAGGTCGTATTTGATGGCCCGGAAAAATTTTAGGCGATCGAGGTCCGGGTTTTTCGGGACCACTTGGAAGGCGTGGATATAGCACACGAAAATATGGGAATCGGGCGAAATTCTAGTTTTTGGCCGAAAAATGCAAACAATGAGAAACAATCATGGAGGGAAGGTGACTATGGTTCCTTAGGTCTTATTTGATGGCCCAAAACAATTTTAGGTGATCCGAGTCCGAGGGCCCGGCCCACTCGGAAGGCATGGGCTATAGCACAAGAAAATATGGGAATCGGGTGGAATTCTAGGTTTTTGGCTGAAAAATGCAAATAATGAGGAACGATCATGGCGAGGCGGTGACTATGGTTCCTTAGGTCGTATTTGATGGCCCGAAAAAATTTTAGGCGATCGGGGTCCGGGGGGCCTGGGACCACTCTGAAGGTAGCACACGAAAATATGGGAATCGCGCAGAATTCTAGTTTTTTGGCCGAAAAATGCAAAATAAGAGGAACGGTCATGGCGGGACGGTAATTATGGTTCCATAGATCGTATTTGATGGCCCGAAAAATTTTTAGGCAATCGGGGTCCGAGGTTTCCGGGACCACTTGGAAGGCGTGGGCTATAGCACACAAAAATATGTAAATCGGGCGAAATTCTAGTTTTTTGGCCGTAAAATACAAATAATGAGCAAAGGTCATGGCAGGGCGGTTACTATGGTTCCTTAGGTCATATTTGATGGCCCGAAAACTTTTTAGGCGATCCGGCTCCTTGGGGCCCTACCCATTGGGAAGGCGTGGGCTATTATAGCACACGGAAATATGGGAATCGGGTAGAATTCTAGTTTTTTGGCCGAAAAATGCAAAAAATGAGGAACGATCATGGCGAGGTAGTGACTATGGTTCCTTAGGTCCTATTTGATGGCCCGAAAATATTTTAGGCGATCCGAGTCCGGGGGGCTCAGCCCACTCGGAAGGCGTGGGCAATAGCACACAAAAATATGGTAATCGGGTGGAATTCTAGTGTTTTTGGCCGAAAAACGCAAAAAATGAGGAACGATCATGGCGGGGCGGTGACTATTGTTCCTTAGGTCGTATTTGATGGCCTAGAAAAATTTTAGGCGATCGGGGTCCGGGGTTCCCGAGACCACTCGGAAGGCGTGGGCTATAGCACACGAAAATATGGGAATCGCGCGGAATTCTAGGTTTTTGGCCGAAAAACGCAAAACACTAGGAACGATCATGGCGAGATGGTGACTATGGTTCCTTAGGTCGTATTTGATGGTCCGTAAAAAATTTTAGGCGATAGGGGTCGGGGGGTCCCGGGACCATTCTTAAGGCGTGGGCTAGAGCACACGAAAATATGGGAATCGCGCGGAATTCTAGTTGTTTGGCCGAAAAATGCAAAAAATGAGGAACGGTCATGGCAGGGCGGTGACTCTGGTTCCTAAGGTTGTATTTGATGTACCAGAAAAATATTTAGGCGATCGGGGTCCGGGGGTCCCGGGACCACTAGGAAGGCGTGGGCTAGCACACAAAATATGGGAATCGGGCGGAATTCTAGTTTTTTGGCCGAAAAATGCCAAAAATGAGGAACAATCATGGCGAGGCGGTGACTATAGTTCCTTAGGTCCTATTTGATGGCCCGAAAATTTTTTAGGCGATCCGAGTCCGGGGGGCCTGGCCCACTCGGAAGGCGTGGGCAATAGCATACAAAAATATGGTAATCGGGCGAAATTCTAGTTTTTTGGTCGAAAAATGCAAAACCTGAGGAACAATCATGGCGAGGCAGTGACTATGGTTCCTTAGGTCGTATTTGATGGCCCAAAAAATTTTAGGCGATCAGGGTCCGGGGTTCCCGGGACCACTTGTAAGGCGTGGGTATAGCACACGAAAATATGGGAATCGGGGGGAATTCTAGTTTTTTGGCCGAAAAATGCAAAAAATGAGAAACGATCATGGCAGGAAGGTGACTATGGTTCCTTAGGTCTTATTTGATGGCCAAAAAAAAATTTAGGTGATCCGAGTCCGGGGGGCCGGCCCACTCGAAGGCGTGGGCTATAGCACACGAAAATATGGGAATCGGGCGAAATTCTAGTTTGTTGGCCGAAAAACGCAAAATATGAGGAACGATCATGGCGGTGCGGTGACTATGGTTTCTTAGGTCATATTTGATGGCCCGGAAATATTTTAGGCGATCGGGGTCCAGGGGTCCCGAGACCACTTTGAAGGCGTGGGCCATAACACACGAAAATATGGGAATCGAGCGGAATTCTAATTGTTTGGCCGAAAAATGCAAAAAGTGAGGAACGATCATGGTGGGGTGGTGACTATGGTTCCCTAGGTCGTATTTAATGGCCCAGAAAAATTTTAGACGCTCCGAGTCCGGGCCGCCTGGCCACTCGGAAGGTGTGGGCTATAGCACACAAAAATATGGGAATCAGGCAGAATTCTAGTTTTTCCGCTGAAAAACGCAAACAACTAGGAACGTTCATGGCGGGGCGGTGACTATGGTTCCTTAGGTCGTATTTGATGGTCCGGAAAAATTTTAGGCGATTGGGGTCCGGGAGTCCCGGGACCACTCGGAAGGCGTGGGCTAAGGCACACGAAACTATGGGAATCACGCGGAATTCTAGTTTTTTGGCCGAAAAAATGAAAAAAACTAGGAACTTTCATGGTGAGGCATTGACTATGGTTCCTTTGGTCGTATTTGATGGACGGAAAAATTTCAGGCGATCGGGGTCCGGTGGTCCCGTGACCACTCGGAAGGCGTGGGCTACAGCACACGAAAATATGGGAATCGCGCGGAATTCTAGTTGTTTGGCCGAAAAATGCAAAAACTAAGGAATGATCATGGCGAGGAGGTTACTATAGTTCCTTAGGTCGTATTTGATGTCCCGGAAATATTTTAGGCGATCGGGGTCTGGGGGTCCCGGTACCACTTGGAAGGCGTGGGCTATAGCACACAAAAATATGAGAATCGGGCGAAGTTCTAGTTTTTTGGCCGAAAAATGCAGAAAATGAGGAACGATCATGGTGAGGCGGTGACTATGGTTCCTTAGGTCCTATTTGATGGCCCGAAAATTTTTTAGGCGATCCGAGTCCGGGGGGTCCGACCCACTCGGAAGGCGTGGGCAATAGCACACAAAAATATAGTAATCGGGCGGTATTCTATTTTTTTGGCCGACAAATGCAAAAAATGAAGAACGATCATGGCGGGGCAGTAACTATGGTTCCTTAGGTCATATTTGATGGCCCGGAAAAATTTTAGGCGATCGGGGTCCGGGGTTCCCGGGACCACTTGGAAGGCGTGGATATAGCACACGAATATATGGGAATCGGGCGTAATTCTAATTTTTTGGCCGTAAAATGTAAAAATTGAGGAACGATCATGGCGGGGAGGTAACTATAGTTCCTTAGGTCTTATTTGATGGCCTAAAAATATTTTAGGTGATCCGAGTCCAGGGGGCCCGACCCACTCGTAAGGCGTGGGCTATAGCACACGAAAATACTAGAATCACGCGGAATTCTAGGTTTTTGGCCGAAAAATGCAAAAAAAAAGGAACGATCATGGCGGGGCGGTGACTATGGTTCCTTAGGTCGTATTTGATGGTACGGAAAAGTTTTAGGCGATCGGGGTCCGGGGTGCCTGGGACCACTCGGAAGACGTGGGCTATGCACACGAAAATATGGGAATCACGCGGAATTCTAGTTTTTTGGCCGAAAAATGCAAAACATGAGGAACAATCATGGTGGGACAGTGACTATGGTTCCTTAGGTCGTATTTGATGGCCCGAAAAAAATTTTGGCGATCGGGGTCCGGGGTTCCCGGGACCACTTGGAAGGCGTGGGTATAGCACACGAAAACATGGGAATTGGGCGGAATTCTAGTGTTTTGGCCAAAAAATGCAAAAAATGAGGAACGATCATGGCAGGGAGTTGAATATGGTTCCTTAGGTCTTATTTGATGGCCCGAAAACTTTTTAGGTGATCCGAGTCTGGGGGCCCGGCACACTCGGAAGGCGTGGGCTAGCACACGAAAATATGGGAATCGGGTGGAATTCTAGGTTTTTGGCCGAAAAATGCAAAAAATGAGGAACGATGATGGCAAGGCGGTGACTATGGTTCCTTAGGTCGTATTTGATTGCCCGGAAAATTTTTAGTCGATCGGGGTCCGGGGGCCTGGGACGACTCGGAAGGCGTGGGCTATAGCACACGAAAATATGGGAATCGCGCGAAATTCTACTTTTTTGGCCGAAAAATGCAAAAAATGAGGAACGATCGTGGCATGGCAGTGACTATGGTTCCTTAGGTCGTATGTGATAGCTCGAAAAAATTTTAGGCGATCGGGGTCGGGGGTTCCCGAGACCACTTGGAAGGCGTGGGTATAGCACACGAAAATATGCGAATAGGGAGGAATTCTAGTTTTTTGGCCGAAAAATGCAAAAAATGAGGAATGATTATGGCGGGAAGGTGACTATGGTTCCTTAGGTCTTATATGATGGCCCAAAAAATTTTTAGGTGATCCGAGTCCAGTGGGCCCGGCCCACTCGGAAGGCATGGGCTCTAGCACACGAAAATATGGTAATCGGGTGGAATTCTATATTTTTGGCCGAAAAACGCAAAAAAAGAGGAACGATCATGGCGGGGCAGTGACTATGTTTCCTTAGGTCGTATTTGATGGCCCAAAAAAATTTTAGGCGATCGATGTCCGTGGGGCCTGGGACCACTCGGAAGGCATGGGCTAGCACACGAAAATATGGGAATCGCGCGGAATTCTAGTTTTTTGGCCGAAAAACGCAAAAATGAGGAACGATCATGGCGGGGCGGTGACTATGGTTCCTTAGATCATATTTGATGGCCCTTAAAAATTTTTGGCGATCGGGGTCCGGGGGTCCCGGGACCACTTGAAAGGCGTGGGCTATTGCACAAGAAAATATGGAAATCGGACAGAATTCTAGTTTTTTGGTCGAAAACCTCAATAAGTGAGGAACGATCATGGCGGGGCGGTGACTATGGTTCCTTAGGTCGTATTTAATGGCCCGAAAAAATTTTAGGCAATCCGAGTCTGGGGAGCCCGGCCCACTCGGAAGGCGTGGGCTATGCACACGAAAATATGGGAATCACGCGAAATTCTAGTTTTTTGGCCGAAAAACGCAAAACAGGAAAGAAATATCATGGCGGGGCAGTTACTATGGTTCCTTGGGTCGTATTTGATAGCCCGGAAAAATTTTAGGCGATCGGGGTCCGGGGGTCCCGGGACCACTTGGAAGGCGTGGGCTATAACACACGAAAATATGGGAATCGGGCGAAATTCTAGTTTTTTTGCCAAAAAATGCAAAACATGAGGAGCGATCATGGCGGGATGGTGACTATGGTTTCTTAGGTCGTATTTGATGGCCCGAAAGTTTTTTAGGCGATTCGAGTCCGGGAGGCCCCACACACTCGGAAGGCGTGGGCAATAGCACACGAAAATATGGGAATCGGGCGGAATTTTAGTTTTTTGGCAGTAAAATGCAAAAGATGAGGACAGATCATGGCAGGGCGGTGTTTATGGTTCCTTAGGTCGTATTTGATGGCCCGAAAAAATTTTAGGCGATCGGGGTCTGGGGGTCCCGGGACCACTTGGAGGGCGTGGGCTATAGCATACAAAAATATGGGAATTGGGCGGAATTCTAGGTTTTTTGCCGTAAAACGCAAAAAAATAAGGAATGGTCATGTCAGGGCGGTGACTATGGTTCTTTAGGTGGTATTTGATGGCCCGGAAAAATTTTAGGCGATCCGAGTCCGAGGGGCCTGGCCCACTTGGAAGGCGTGGGCTATAACACACGAAAATATGGGAATCATGCGGAATTCTAGTTTTTTGTAGTAAAATTCAAAATATGAGGAACGATCATGGAGGGGCGGTGACTCTAGTTCCTTAGGTCATATTTGATGGGCCGGAAATATTTTAGGCGATCGGGGTCCGGGAGTCCCGGGTCCACTTGGAAGGTGTGGGCTATAGCACACGAAAATATGGGAATCGGGCGAAATTCTAGTTTTTTGGCCGAAAAACGCAATAAGTGAGGAATGATTATGGCGGGGAGGTGACAATGGTTCCTTAGGTCGTATTTAATTGCCCGAAAAACTTTTAAGTGATCCGAGTCCGGGGGGCCCGGCCCACTCGAAAGGCATGGGCTATAGCACACGAAAATATGGGAATCACGCGGAATTCTTATTTTGTTGCCGAAAAATGCAAAAAATGAGGAACGATCATGGCGGGGCGGTTACTATAGTTCCTTGGGTCGTATTTGATGGCCCGGAAAAATTTTAGGCGATTGGGGACCGGGTGTCCTGGGACCACTAGGAAGGCGTTGACTATAACACACGAAAATATGGGAATCGGGCGGAATTCTAGTTTTTTGGCCGAAAAAAGCAAAAAATGAGGAACGATCATGGCGGGGCGGTGACTATGGTTCCTTAGGTCGTATTTGATGACCCAAAAACTTTTTAGGCGATACATGTCCGGGAGGCCCGGCCTACTCGGAAGGCGTGGGCAATAGCAGACAAAAATATGGGAATCGGACGGAATTCTAGATTTTTGGCCGAAAAATGCAAAAAATGAGGAACGATCATGACGGGGCGGTGACTATGGTTCCATAGGTCGTATTTGAAGGCCCAGAAAAATATTAGGCGATCTAGGGTCCAGGGGTCCCGGGACCAATTGGAAGGCGTGGGCTATAGCACATGAAAATATGGGAATGAGGCGTAATTCTAATTTTTTGGCCGTAAAATATAAAATATGAGGAACGATCATGGCGGGGCGGGATTATGGTTCTTTAGGTCATATTTGATGGCAAGGAAAAATTTTAGGCGATCCGGGGTCTGGGGGTTCCGGGACCACTTGGAAAGCATGGGCTATAGCACACAAAAATATGAGAATCGGGCGGAATTCTAGTCTTTTGGCCCAAAAATGCAAATAATGAGGAACGATCATGGCGAGGTGGTGACTATGGTTCCTTAGGTCATACTTGATGGCCCGGAAAAATTTTAGGCGATCGGGGTCCGAGGGTCCTGGGACCACTTTGAAGGCGTGGGCTATAGCACACTAAAATATGGGAATCGGGCGGAATTCTAATTTTTTGGCCGAAAAACAAAAAAATGAGGAACGATCATGGCGGGGTGGTGACTATGGTTCTTTAGGTTGTATTTAATGGCACGAAAAAGTTTTAGACGTACCGAGTCCAAGGGTCCCGGCCCACTCGGAAGGTGTGGGCTATAACACACGAAAATATGGAAAACAGACGGAATTCTAGTTTTTTCGCTGAAAAACGCAAACAACTAGGAACGTTAATGGCAGGGCGGTGACTATGGTTCCTTAGGTCGCATTTGATGGCCTGAAAAAATTTTAGGCGATCCGAGCTCGAGGGGCCCTACCAATTGGGAAGGCGTGGGCTATTATAGCATACGAAAATATGGGAATCAGGCAGAATTCTAGTTTTTTGGCCGAAAAATGCAAAAAATGAGGACCGATCATGGCGGGGAGGTGACTATGGTTCCTTTGGTCTTATTTGATGACACGAAAAAAATTTAGGTGATCCGAGTCCGCGGGGCCCAACCAACTCGGAAGGCGTGGGCTATAGCACACGAAAATATGAGAATCGGGCGGAATTCTAGTTTTTTGGCCGAAAAACGCAAAATATGAGGAACGATCATGGCGGGGCGGTGACTATGGTTTCTTAAGTCATATTTGATGGCCTGGAAAAATTTTAGGTGATCGGGGTCCGGGGGGTCCCGGGACCACTTGGAAGGCGTGGGCTATTAGCATACGAAAATATGGGAATCGGGCAGAATTCTAGTTTTTTGGTCGAAAAACGCAAAAGTGAGGAACGATCATGGCAGGACGGTGACTTTGGTTCCATAGGTCGTATTTGATGACCCGAAAAAATTTTAGGTGATCGGGGTTCGAGGGTCCGGGGGTCCCGGGACCACTCGGAAGGCGTGGGCTATAACACACAAAAATATGAGAATCGCGCGGAATTCTAGTTTTTTGGCCGAAAAACACAAAAAATGAGGAACGATCATGGTGGGGCGGTGACTATGGTTCCTTAGGTCTTATTTGATGTCCCAAAAAAATATTAGGAGATCGGGGTTCGGGGGTCCCGGGACCACTTGGAATATAGCACACGAAAATATGGTAATCGGGTGAAATTCTAGTTTTTTGGCCGTAAAATGCAAATAATTAGGAATGGTCACGACGGGGAGGTGACTATGGTTCCTTAGGTCTTATTTGATAACACGAAAAAAATTTAGGTGATCCGAGTCCGGGGGGCCCAGCCCACTCGGAAGGGGTGGGCTATAGTACACGAAAATATGAGAATAGGGCGAAATTCTAGTTTTATAACCGAAAAAACGCAAAATATGAGGAATGATCATGGCGGGGCGGTGACTATGGTTTCTTAGGTCATATTTGATGGCTTGGAAAAATTTTAGGCGATCGGGGTTCGGGGGTCCCGGGACCACTTGGAAGGCGTGGGCAATTATTAGCACAAGACAATATGGGAATCGGGCGGAATTCTCGTTTTTTGGTCGAAAAATGCAAAACATGAAGAACGATCATGGTAGGGAGGTGACTATGGTTCCTTACGTCTTATTTGATGGCCCGAAAAAAATTTTGGTGATCCGAGTCCGGAGGGCCTAGCCCACTCGGAAGGCGTGGGCTATAGCACACGAAAATATGGGAATCAGGCAGAATTCTAGGTTTTTAGCCGTAAAACGCAAAAAAACGAGGAACGGTCATGGCAGGGCGGTGACTATAGTTCCTTAGGTCGTATTTGATGACCTAGAAAAATTTTAGGCGATCGGGGTCCGAGGGTCCGGGGGTCCCGGGACCACTCGGAAGGCGTGGGCTATAGCATAAGAAAATATGGGAATCGCGCGGAATTCTAATTTTTTCGCCGAAAAACACAAAAAATGAGGAACGATCATGGCGGGGCGGTGACTATGGTTCCCTAGGTCTTATTTGATGTCCCGGAAAAATATTAGGAGATCGGTGTTCAGGGATCCCGGGACCACTTGGAAGGTGTGGGCTCTAGCGCACGAAAATATGGGAATCGGGCGGAATTCTAGTTTTTAGGCCAAAAAATGCACAAAATGAGGAACGATTATGGCGAGGCGGTAACTATGGTTCTTTAGGTTGTATTTGATGGCCCGGAAAAATTTTAGGCGTTCCTAGTCCGGGGGGGCCCGGCCTACTCTATAGCACATGAAAATATGGTAATCGGGTGGAATTCTAGTTTTTTGGCCGTAAAATACAAATAATGAGGAATGGTCATGACGGGGTGGTGAATACGGTTCCTTAGGACGTATTTGATGGCTTGGAAAACTTTTAGGCGATCCGGCTTCGTGGGGCCCTACCCATTGTGAAGGCGCTATAGCACACGAAAATATGGGAATCGCGCGAAATTCTAGGTTTTTGGCTGAAAAACTCAAAAAAAGAGGAACGATCATGGCGGGGCGGTGACTATGGTTCCTTAGGTCCTATTTGATATCCCGAAAAAGTTTTAGGAGATCGGGGTTCGAGGGTCCCGGGACCTCTTGGAAGGCGTGGGTTCTAGCACACGAAAATATAGGAATCTGGCAGAATTCTAGTTTTTAGGCCGAAAAATGCAAAAAATGAGGAATGATTATGGCGGGGCGGTGACTATGGTTCTTTAGGTCGTATTTGATGGCCCGAAAATTTTTTAGGCGTTTCCAATCCGGGGGGCCTGTCCCCCTCTATAGCACACGAAAATATAGTAATCGGGCAGAATTCTAGTTTTTAGGCCGAAAAATGCAAAATATGAGGAATGATCATGGAGAGTCGGTGACTATGGTTCCTTAGGTCGTATTTGATGGCCCGGAAAAATTTTAGGCGATCAGGGTCCGGGGGTCCCGAGACCACTTGGAAGGCATGGGCTATAGCACATGAAAATCTGGGAATCGGGCGGAATTCTAGTTTTATGGCCGAAACACGCAAAAAGTGAGGAACGATCATGGCGGGGCGATGAATATGGTTCCTTAGGTCGTATTTCATGGCCCGGAAAAATTTTAGGCGATCCGAGTCCGGGGAGCCTAGCCCACTCGGAGGCGTGGGCTGTAGCACACGAAAATATGGTAATCGGGCAGAATTCTAGTTTTTTGGCCGAAAAATGCAAAATATGAGGAATGATCATGGAGAGGCGGTGACTATGATTCCTTAGGTCGTATTTGATGGCCCGGAAAATTTTTAGGCGATCAGGGTCCGGGGGTCCCGAGACCACTTGGAAGGCGTGGGCTATTATTAGCACACGAAAATATGGGAAGCGGGCGGAATTCTCGTTTTTTGTTCGAAAAATGCAAAACATGAGGAACGATCATGGTAGGGAGGTGACTTTGGTTTCTTAGGTCTTATTTGATGGCCCGAAAAAAATTTAGGTGATCCGAGTCCGGAGGGCCTAGCCCACTCGGAAGGCGTGGGCTATAGCACACAAAAATATGGGAATCGGGCAGAATTCTAGGTTTTTTGCCGTAAAACGCAAAACAACGAGGAACGGTCATGGCAGGGCGGTGACTATGGTTCCTTAGGTCGTATTTGATCACCCGGAAAAATTTTAGGCGATCGGTGTCCGAGGGTCCGGTGGGTCCCGGGACCACTCGGAAGGCGTGGGCTATAGCACAAGAAAATATGGGAATAGCGCGGAATTCTAGTTTTTTGGCTGAAAAACACAAAAAATGAGGAACGATCATGGCGGGGCGGTGACTATGGTTCCCTAGGTCTTATTTGATGTCCCGGAAAAATATTAGGAGATCGGTGTTCAGGGGTCCCGGGACCACTTGGAAGGTGTGGGCTCTAGCGCACGAAAATATGGGAATCGGGCGGAATTCTAGTTTTTAGGCCGAAAAATGCGCAAAATGAGGAACGATTATGGCGAGGGGGTAACTATGGTTCTTTAGGTTGTATTTGATGGCCCGAAAAAATTTTAGGCGTTCCTAGTCCGGGGGGCCCGGCCTACTCTATATCACACGAAAATATGGTAATCGGGTGGAATTCTAGTTTTTTGGCCGTAAAATGCAAATAATGAGGAATGGTCATGACAGGGTGGTGACTACGGTTTTTTAGGTCGTATTTGATGGCTTGGAAAAATTTTAGGCGATCCGGCTCCGTGGGGCCCTACCCATTGTGAAGTCGTAGGCTGTAGTACACGAAAATATGGTAATTTGGCGGAATTCTAGTTTTTTGGCCGAAAAGTGCAAAAAATGAGGAACGATCATGGCGGGGTGGTGACTATGGTTCCTTAGGTCGTATTTGATGGCCCGGATAAATTTTAGGCGATCCGGGGTTCGGGGGTCCCGGGACCACTTGGAAGACGTGGGCTATAGCACACGAAAATATGGGAATCGGGCGGAATTCTAGTTTATAGGCTGAAAAATGCAAAAAATGAGGAACGACCATGGCGGGGCGGTGACTATGGTTCTTTAGGTCGAATTTGATGGCCCGGAAAAATTTTAGGCGTTCCACTCTATAGCACAAGAAAATATGGTAATCGGGCGGAATTCTAGTTTTTTGGACGAAAAACACAAAAAATGAGGAATGATCATGGTGGGGCGGTGAGTATGGTTCCTTAGGTCGTATTTGATGTCCCAAAAAAAATTTAGGCGATCGGGGTCTGGGGGTCCCGAGACCACTTGGAAGGCGTGGGCTATAGCACACGAAAATCTAGGAATCGGGCGGAATTCTAGTTTTTTGGCCGAAACACGCAAAAAGTGAGGAACGATCATGGCGGGGCGGTGACTATGGTTTCTTAGGTCATATTTGATGGCTTGGAAAAATTTTAGGCGATCGGGGTTCGGGGGTCCCGGGACCACTTGGAAGGCATGGGCTATTATTAGCACACGAAAATATGGGAATCGGGCGGAATTCTCGTTTTTTGTTCGAAAAATGCAAAACATGAGGAACGATCATGGTAGGGAGGTGACTATGGTTTCTTAGGTCTTATTTGATGGCCCGAAAAAAATTTAGGTGATCCGAGTCCGGAGGGCCCAGCCTACTCGGAAGGCGTGGGCTATAGCACACAAAAATATGGGAATCGGGCGGAATTCTAGGTTTTTTGCCGTAAAACGCAAAACAACGAGGAAAAGTCATGGCAGGGCGGTGACTATGGTTCCTTAGGTCGTATTTGATCACCCGGAAAAATTTTAGGCGATCGGGGTCCGAGGGTCCGGTGGGTCCCGGGACCACTCGGAAGGCGTGGGCTATAGCACAAGAAAATATGGAAATCGCGCGGAATTCTAGTTTTTTGGCCGAAAAACACAAAAAAAGAGGAACGATCATGGCGGGGCGGTGACTATGGTTCCCTAGGTCTTATTTGATGTCCCGGAAAAATATTAGGAGATCGGTGTTCAGGGGTCCCGGGACCACTTGGAAGGTGTGGGCTCTAGCGCACGAAAATATGGGAATCGGGCGGAATTCTAGTTTTTAGGCCGAAAAATGCGCAAAATGAGGAACGATTATGGCGAGGCGGCAACTATGGTTCTTTAGGTTGTATTTGATGGCCCGGAAAAGTTTTAGGCGTTCCTAGTCCGGGGGGACCGGCCTACTCTATAGCACACGAAAATATGGTAATCGGGTGGAATTCTAGTTTTTTGGCCGTAAAATGCAAATAATGAGGAATGGTCATGACGGGGTGGTGACTACGGTTATTTAGGTCGTATTTGATTCCTTGGAAAAATTTTAGGCGATCCGGCTCCGTGGGGCCCTACCCATTGTGAAGGCGCTATAGCACATGAAAATATAGGAATCGCGAGAAATTCTAGGTTTTTGGCTGAAAAACTCAAAAAAAGAGGAACGATCATGGCGGGGCGGTGACTATGGTTCCTTAGGTCCTATTTTATATCCTGAAAAAGTTTTAGGAGATCGGGGTTCGAGGGTCCCGGGACCTCTTGGAAGGCGTGGGTTCTAGCACACGAAAATATGGGAATCTGGCAGAATTCTAGTTTTTAGGCCGAAAATGCAAAAAATGAAGAATGATTATGGCGGGGCGGTGACTATGGTTCTTTAGGTCGTATTTGATGGCCCGAAAATGTTTTAGGCGTTTCCAATCCGGGGGGCCTGACCCACTCTATAGCACACGAAAATATAGTAATCGGGCAGAATTCTAGTTTTTTGGCCGAAAAATGCAAAATATGAGGAATGATCATGGAGAGGCGGTGACTATGGTTCCTTAGGTCGTATTTGATGGCCCGGAAAAATTTTAGGCGATCAGGGTCCGGGGGTCCCGAGACCACTTGGAAGGCGTGGGCTATAGCACATGAAAATTTGGGAATCGGGCGGAATTCTAGTTTGTTGGCCGAAACACGCAAAAAGTGAGGAACGATCATGGCGGGGCGGTGACTATGGTTCCTTAGGTCGTATTTCATGGCCCGGAAAAATTTTAGGCGATCCGAGTCCGGGGAGCCTAGCCCACTCGGAGGCGTGGGCTGTAGCACACGAAAATATGGTAATCGGGCAGAATTCTAGTTTTTTGGCCGAAAAATGCAAAATATGAGGAATGATCATGGAGAGGCAGTGACTATGGTTCCTTAGGTCGTATTTGATGGCCCGGAAAAATTTTAGGCGATTAGGGTCCGGGGTCCCGAGACCACTTGGAAGGCGTGGGCTATAGCACACGAAAATATGGTAATCGGGTGGAATTCTAGTGTTTTGGCCGTAAAATGCAAATAATGAGGAATGGTCATGACGGCGTGGTGACTACGGTTCTTTAGGTCGTATTTGATGGCTTGGAAAAATTTTAGGCGATCCGGCTCCGTGGGGCCCTACCCATTGTGAAGGCGTCGGCTGTAGTACACGAAAATATGGTAATCTGGCGGAATTCTAGTTTTTTTGCCGAAAAACGCAAAAAATGAGGAACGATCATGGCGGGGCGGTGAATATGATTCCTAAGGTCGTATTTGATGGCCTGGATAAATTTTAGGTGATCCGGGGTCCGGGTGTCCCGAGACCACTTGGAAGGCGTGGGCTATTGCACACGAAAATATGGGAATCGGGCGGAATTCTAGTTTATAGGCTGAAAAATGCAAAAATGAGGAACGACCATGGCTGGGCGGTGACTATGGTTCTTTAGGTCGTATTTGATTGTCCGGAAAAATTTTAGGCATTCCCAGTCAGGAGGGCCTGACCCACTCTATAGCACAAGAAAATATGGTAATCGGGCGGAATTCTAGTTTTTTGGACGAAAAACGCAAAAAATGAGGAATAATCATGGCGGGGCGGTGACTATGGTTCCTTAGGTCGTATTTGATGGCCCGTAAAAATTTTAGGCAATCGGGGTTCGGGGGCCCCGGGACCACTTGGAAGGCGTGGGCTATAACACACGAAAATCTACGAATCGGGCGGAATTCTAGTTTTTTGGCTGAAACACGCAAAACGTGAGGAACGATCATGGCGGGGCGGTGACTATGGTTTCTTAGGTCATATTTGATGGCTTGGAAAAATTTTAGGCGATCGGGGTCCGGGGGTCCCGGGACCACTTGGAAGGCGTGGGCTATTATTAGCACACGAAAATATGGGAATCGGGCGAAATTCTCGTTTTTTGTTCGAAAAATGCAAAACATGAGGAACGATCATGGTAGGGAGGTGACTATGGTTCTTTAGGTCTTATTTGATGGCCCAAAAAAAATTTAGGTGATCCGAGTCCGGAGGGCCCAGCCCATTCGGAAGACGTGGGCTATAGCACACAAAAATATGGGAATCGGGAGGAAATCTAGGTTTTTTGCCGTAAAACGCAAAACAACGAGGAACGGTCATGGCAGGGCAGTGACTATGGTTCCTTAGGTCGTATTTGATGACCCGGAAAAATTTTAGGCGATCGGGGTCCGAGGGTCCGGGGGTCCCGGGACCACTCGGAAGGCGTGGGCTATAGCACAAGAAAATATGGGAATCGTGCGGAATTATAGTTTTTTGGCCGAAAAACACAAAAAATGAGGAACGATCATAGCGGGGCGGTGACTATGGTTCCCTAGGTCTTATTTGATGTCCCGGAAAAATATTAGGAGATCGGTGTTCAGGGGTCCCGGGACCACTTGGGAGGAGTGGGCTCTAGTGCACGAAAATATGGAAATCGGGCGGAATTCTAGTTTTTAGGCCGAAAAATGCGCAAAATGAGGAACGATTATGGAGAGGCGGTAACTATGGTTCTTTAGGTTGTATTTGATGGCCCGAAAAAATTTTAGGCATTCCTAGTCCGGGGGGCCCGGCCTACTCTATAGCACACGAAAATATGGTAATCGGGTGGAATTCTAGTGTTTTGGCCGTAAAATGCAAATAATGAGGAATGGTCATGACGGCGTGGTGACTACGGTTCTTTAGGTCGTATTTGATGGCTTGGAAAAATTTTAGGCGATCCGGCTCCGTGGGGCCCTACCCATTGTGAAGGCGTCGGCTGTAGTACACGAAAATATGGTAATCTGGCGGAATTCTAGTTTTTTTGCCGAAAAATGCAAAAAATGAGGAACGATCATGGCGGGGCGGTGAATATAATTCCTAAGGTCGTATTTGATGGCCTGGATAAATTTTAGGCGATCCTGGGTCCGGGTGTCCCGAGATCACTTGGAAGGCGTGGGCTATTGCACACGAAAATATGGGAATCGGGCGGAATTCTAGTTTATAGGCTGAAAAATGCAAAAATGAGGAACGACCATGGCGGGGCGGTGACTATGGTTCTTTAGGTCGTATTTGATTGCCCGGAAAAATTTTAGGCATTCCCAGTCCGGAGGACCCGACCCACTCTATAGCACAAGAAAATATGGTAATCGAGCGGAATTCTAGTTTTTTGGACGAAAAACGCAAAAAATGAGGAATGATCATGGCGGGGCGGTGACTATGGTTCCTTAGGTCGTATTTGATGGTCCGCAAAAATTTTAGGCGATCGGGGTTCGGGGGCCCCGGGACCACTTGGAAGGCGTGGGCTATAGCACACGAAAATCTAGGAATCGGGCGGAATTCTAGTTTTTTGGCCGAAACACGCAAAAAGTGAGGAACGATCATGGCGGGACGGTGACTATGGTTTCTTAGGTCATATTTGATGGATTGGAAAAATTTTAGGCGATCGGGGTCCGGGGGTCCTGGGACCACTTGGAAGGCGTGGGCTATTAGCACACGAAAATATGGGAATCGGACGGAATTCTCGCTTTTTGTTCGAAAAATGCAAAACATGAGGAACGATCATGGTAGGGAGGTGACTATGGTTCCTTAGGTCTTATTTGATGGCCCGAAAAAATTTTAGGTAATCCGAGTCCGGAGGGCCCAGCCCACTCGGAAGGCGTGGGCTATAGCACACAAAAATATGGGAATCGGGCGGAATTCTAGTTTTTTTGCCGTAAAACGCAAAACAACGAGGAACGGTCATGGAAGAGCGGTGACTATGGTTCCTTAGGTCGTATTTGATGACCCGGAAAAATTTTAGGCGATCGGGGTCCGGGGGTCCCGGGACCACTCGGAAGGCGTGGGCTATAGCACAAGAAAATATGGGAATCGCGCGGAATTCTAGTTTTTTGGCCGAAAAACACAAAAAATGAGGAACGATCATGGCGGGGCGGTGACTATGGTTCCCTAGGTCTTATTTGATGTCCCGGAAAAATATTAGGAGATCGGTGTTCAGGGGTCCCGGGACCACTTGGAAGGTGTGGGCTCTAGCGCACGAAAATATGGGAATCGGGCGGAATTCTAGTTTTTAGGCCGAAAAATGCGCAAAATGAGGAACGATTATGGCGAGGCGGTAACTATGGTTCTTTAGGTTGTATTTGATGGCCCGGAAAACTTTTAGGCGTTCCTAGTCCGGGGGGACCGGCCTACTCTATAGCACACGCAAATATGGTAATCGGGTGGAATTCTAGTTTTTTGGCCGTAAAATGCAAATAATGAGGAATGGTCATGACGCGGTGGTGACTACGGTTCTTTAGGCCGTATTTGATGGCTTGGAAAAATTTTAGGCGATCCGGCTCCGTGGGGCCCTACCCATTGTGAAGGCGTGGGCTATAGCACACGAAAATATGGGAATCGCGCAGAATTCTAGTTTTTTGGCTAAAAAACTAAAAAAAAAAGGAACGATCATGGCAGGGCGGTGACTATGGTTCCTTAGGTCCTATTTGATATCCCGGAAAAGTTTTAGGAGATCGGGATTCGAGGGTCCCGGGACCACTTGGAAGGCGTGGGCTCTAGCACACGAAAATATGGGAATCTGGCAGAATTCTAGTTTTTAGGCCGAAAAATGCAAAAAATGAGGAACGATTATGGAGGGGCGGTGACTATGGTTCTTTAGATCGTATTTGATGGCTTGAAAAATTTTTAGGCGTTTCCAGTCCGGGGGGCCTGACCCACTCTATAGCACACGAAAATATGGTAATCTGGCGGAATTCTAGGTTTTTGGCCGAAAAACGCAAAAAATGAGGAATGATCATGGAGAGGCGGTGACTATGGTTCCTTAGGTCGTATTTCATGGCCCGGAAAAATTTTAGGAGATCCGAGTCCGGGGAGCCTGGCCCACTCGGAGGCGTGGGCTGTAGCACACGAAAATATAGTAATCGGGCGGAATTCTAGTTTTTTGGCCGAAAAACGCAAAAAATGAGGAACGATCATGGCGGGGCGGTGAATATGATTCCTAAGGTCATATTTGATGGCCTGGATAAATTTTAGACGATCCGGGGTCCGGGGGTCCCGTGACCACTTGGAAGGCGTGGGCTATTGCACACGAAAATATGGGAATCGGGCGGAATTCTAGTTTATAGGCTGAAAAATGCAAAAATGAGGAACGACCATGGCGGGGCGGTGACTATGGTTCTTTAGGTCGTATTTGATTGCCCGAAAAAATTTTAGGCATTCCCAGTCCGGAGGGCCCAACCCACTCTATAGCACAAGAAAATATGGTAATCGGGCGGAATTCTAGTTTTTTGGACGAAAAACGCAAAAAATGAGGAATGATCATGGCGGGGCGGTGACTATGGTTCCTTAGGTCGTATTTGATGGCCCAAAAAATTTTTAGGCGATCGGGGTTCGGGGGTCCCGAGACCACTTGGAAGGCGTGGGCTATAGCACACGAAAATCTGGGAATCGGGCGGAATTCTAGTTTTGGCCGAAACACGCAAAAAGTGAGGAACGATCATGGCGGGGCGGTGACTATGGTTCCTTAAGTTGTATTTGATGGCCCAAAAAGTTTTTAGGCGATCGGGGTCTGGGGATCCGGGCCCACTCGGAAGGCGTGGGCTATAACACACGAAAATATGGGAATCGGATGGAATTCTAGTTTTTTCGCTGATAAACGCAAACTACTAGGAACGTTCATGGCGGGGTGGTGACTATGGTTCCTTAGGTCGTATTTGAAGGCCCGGAAATATTTTAGGCGATCCGATCCCGAGGGGCCCTAACCATTGGGAAGGCGTGGGCTATTATAGCATACGAAAATATGGGAATCGGGCGGAATTCTAGTTTTTTGGCCGAAAAATGCAAAAAATGAGGAACGATCATGGAGGGGAGGTGACTATGGTTCCTTAGGTCTTATTTGATGACACGAAAAAAATTTAGGTGATGCGAGTTCAGGGGGCCCAGCCCACTCGGAAGGCGTGGGCTATAGCACACGAAAATATGAGAATTGGGCGGAATTCTAGTTTTTTGGCCGAAAAACGCAAAAAATGAGGAACGATCATGGCGGGGCGGTGACTATAGTTTCTTAGGTCATATTTGATGGCCTGGAAAAATTTTAGGAGATCGGGGTCCGGGGGTCCCGAGACCACTTGGAAGGCGTGGGCTATTAGCACACGAAAATATGAAAATCGGGCGGAATTCTCGTTTTTTGGTCGAAAAATGCAAAAAATGAGGAATGATCATGGCAGGGAGGTGACTATGGTTCCTTTGGTATTATTTGATGGCCCGAAAAAAAAATTAGGTGATTCGAGTCTGGAGGGCCCAGCCCACTCGGAAGGCGTTGGCTATAGCACACGAAAATATGGGAATCGGGCGGAATTCTAGGTTTTTAGCCGTAAAGCGCAAAACAACGAGGAACGGTCCTAGCATGGCGGTGACTATGGTTCCTTAGGTCGTATTTAATGACCCGAAAAAAATTTAGGCGATCGGGGTCCGAGGGTCCGGGGGTCCCGGGACCACTCGGAAGGCGTGGGCTATAGCACAAGAAAATATGGGAATCGTGCGGAATTCTAGTTTTTTGGCCGAAAAACACAAAAAATGAGGAATGATCATGGCGGGGCGGTGACTATGGTTCCTTAGGTCTTATTTGATGTCCCGAAAAAATATTAGGAGATCGGGGTTCGGGGGCCCCGGGACCACTCGGAAGGCGTGGGCTATTGCACACTAAAATATGGGAATCGGGCAGAATTCTAGTTTTTTGGCCGAAAAACGCAATAAGTGAGGAACGATCATGGCGGGGTGGTGACTATCGTTCCTTAGGTCTTATTTGATGGCCCGAAAATTTTTTAGGCGATCCGGCTCCGTGGGGCCCTACCCATTGGGAAGGCGTGGGCTATAGCACACGAAAATATGAGAATCGCGCAGAATTCTAGTTTTTTGGCCGAAAAACACAAAATATGATGAACGATCATGGCGGGGCGGTGACTATGCTTCCTTAGGTCGTATTTGATGTCCCAAAACATATTTAGGAGATCGGGGTTCGGGGGTCCCGGGACCACTTGGAAGGTGTGGGCTCTAGCGCACGAAAATATGGGAATCGGGCGGAATTCTAGTTTTTAGGCCGAAAAATGCACAAAATGAGGAACGATTATGGCGAGGCGGTAACTATGGTTCTTTAGGTTGTATTTGATGGCCCGGAAAAATTTTAGGTGTTCCTCGTCCGGGGCGCCCGGCCTACTCTATAGCACACGAAAATATGGTAATCGGGTGGAATTCTAGTTTTTTGGCCGTAAAATGCAAATAATGAGGAATGGTGATGACGGGGTGGTGACTACGGTTCCTTAGGTTGTATTTGATGGCTTGGAAAAATTTTAGGCGATCCGGCTCCGTGGGGCCCTACCCATTGGGAAGGCATGGGCTATAGCACACGAAAATATGAGAATCGCGCGGAATTCTAGTTTTTTGGCTAAAAACACATAAAATGAGGAACGATCATGGCAGGGCAGTGACTATGGTTCCTTAAGTCGTATTTGATATTCCGATAAAGTTTTAGGAGATCGGGGTTCGGGGGTCCCGGGACCACTTGGAAGGCGTGGGCTCTAGCACACGAAAAATATGAGAATCTGGCGGAATTCTAGTTTTTAGGCCGAAAAATGCAAAAAATGAGGAACGATTATGGCGGGGCGGTGACTATGGCTCTTTAGGTCGTATTTGATGGCCCGGAAAAATTTTAGGCGTTCCCAGTCGGGGGGGGGGCCGATCCACTCTATAGCACACGAATATATGATAATCGGGCGAAATTCTAGTTTTTTGGCCGAAAAACGCAAAAAATGAGGAATGATCATGGCAAGGCGGTGACTATGGTTCCTTAGGTCATATTTGATGGCCCGGAAAAATTTTAGGCGATCGGGGTCCGGGGGTCCCGAGACCACTAGGAAGGCGTGGGCTATAGCACACTAAAATCTGGGAATCGGGCGGAATTCTAGTTTTTTGGCCGAAACACGCAAAAAGTGAGGAACGATCATGGCGAGTCGGTGACTATGGTTCCTTAGGTCGTATTTCATGGCCCTCAAAAATTTTAGGCGATCCGAGTCCGGGGAGCCCGGCCCACTCGGAGGCGTGGGCTGTAGCACACAAAAATATGGGAATTGCGCGGAATTCTAGTTTTTTGGCCGAAAAATGCAAAAAATGAGGAACGATCATGGCGGGGTGGTGACTATGGTTCCTTAGGTCGTATTTGATGGCCCGGATAAATTTTAGGCGATCCGGTGTTCGGGGGTCCCGGGACCACTTGGAAGACGTGGGCTATAGCACACGAAAATATGGGAATCGGGCGGAATTCTAGTTTATAGGCTGAAAAATGCAAAAAAATGAGGAACGACCATGGCGGGGCGGTGACTATGGTTCTTTAGGTCGAATTTGATGGCCCGGAAAAATTTTAGGCGTTCCTAGTCCGGAGGGCCCGACCCACTCTATAGCACAAGAAAATATGGTAATCGGGCGGAATTCTAGTTTTTTGGACGAAAAACACAAAAAATGAGGAATGATCATGGTGGGGCGGTGAGTATGGTTCCTTAGGTCGTATTTGATGTCCCAAAAAAAATTTAGGCGATCGGGGTCTGGGGGTCCCGAGACCACTTGGAAGGCGTGGGCTATAGCACACGAAAATCTGGGAATGAGGCGAAATTCTAGTTTCTTGGTCGAAACACGCAAAAAGTGAGGAAAGATCATGGCGGGGTAGTGACTATGGATCCTTAAGTTGTATTTAATGGCCCGGAAAAATTTTAGGCGATCCGAGTCCGGGGAGCCCGGCCCACTCGGAGGCGTGGGCTGTAGCACACGAAAATATGGGAATCGAGCCGAATTCTAATTTTTTGGCCAAAAAAAGCAATAAATGAGGAACGATCATGGCGGTACGGTGACTATGGTTTCTTAGGTCGTATCTGATGGCCCAAACAAATTTTAGGCAATACGAGTTCGGGGGGCCAGGCCCACTCGGAAGACATGGGCTATAACACATGAAAATATTTTTCCGAGCCATCAAATAGGACCTACGGAACTATAGTCATTGCCTCGCCATGACCGTTCCTCGTTATTTTGTGTTTTACGGCCAAAAAATTAGAATTTCGCCCGATTACCAAATTTTCGTGTGCTATAGCCCACACCTTCTGAGTGGGCCCGGGCCCTCCAGACCCGAATCGCCTAAAATATTTTCGGGCCATCAAATAGGACCTAAGATACCATAGTCACCGCCCCGCCATGCCCGTTCCTCTTTTTGTTGTGTTTTACGGCCAAAAAACTAAAATTCCGCCCGATTCCCATATTTTCGTATGCAATAGCCCACGCCTTCCGAGTGGGCCGGGCCCCCGGACTCGGATCGCCTAAAATAATTCCGAGCCAGCAAATACGACCTAAAGAACCGTAGTCGCCGCCCCGCCATGACCGTTCCTCACTATTTTGCGTTTTACGGCCAAAAAACTAGAATTTCGCCCGATTCCCATATTTTCGTGTGCTATAGCCCACGCCTACCGAGTGGGCCGGGCCCCCCGGAATCGGATCGCCTAAAAAATTTTCGGGTCATCAAATACGATCTAAAGAACGATAGTCACTGCCCCACCATGACCGTTCCTCATAATTTTAGGTTTAACGGCCAAAAAACTAGAATTCCGCCCGTTTCCCATATTTTCGTGTGCTATAGCCCATGCCTTCGAGTGGGCCCGCGCCCTCTGGACCCGGATCGCCTAAAATGTTTTCCGGCAATCAAATCGGACCTAAGGAACCATAGTCACCGCCCCACCATGACCGTTCCTCGTTATTTTGTGTTTTACGGTAAAAAACTAGAATTCCGTCTGATTCCCATATTTTCGTGTGTTATAGCCACGCCTTCCGAGTGGGCCCAGGTCCTCCGGACCCTGATCGCCTAAAAATTTTCTGGGCATCAAATAAGACCTAAGGAACTATAGTCACCGCCCCGCAGGACTGTTCCTTGTTATTTTGTGTTTTACGGCCAAAAAACTAGAATTTTGCCCGATTCCCATATTTGCATGTGCTACAGCCCACGCCTTCTGAGTGGGCCCGGGACCTCCGGACCCGGATCACCTAAGATTTTTTCGGGCCATCAAATAGGACCGAAGGAACCATAGTCATCTCCCCGCCATGACCGTTCCTCATTAGTGTTTTACGGCCAAAAAACGAGAATTCTGCCCGATTCCTCTATTTTCGTACGCTATAGCCCATGCCTTTCGAGTGGGTCCGAGCCCCCGGACCCGGATAGCCCAAAATTTTTCCAGGCCATCAAATAAAACCTAAGGAACCATAGTCACTGCCCTGCCATGACCGTTCCTAGTTATTTTGTGTTTTACGGCCAAAAAACTAGAATTCCGCCCGATTCCCATATTTTCGTGTGCTATAGCCCAGACCTTCCGAGTGGGCCCGCCCCCGGACCCGGATCGCCTAAAGTTTTTTTAGGCAATCAAATAAGACCTAAGGAACTATAGTCACCAACCCTCCTTGACCGTTCCTCGTTATTTTGCGTTTTACGACCAAAAAACTAGAATTCCGCCCGATTCCCATATTTTCGTGTGCTATAGCCCACGCCTTCCGAGTGGGCCCGGGCCCTCCGAACCTTGATCGCATAATATTTTTTTGGGCCATCAAATCGGATCTACGGAACTGTAATCATTGCCCCGCCATGACCATTCCTCGTTATTTTGTATTTTACGGCGAAAAAATTAGAATTTCGCCCGATTACCAAATTTTCGTGTGCTATAGCCCACACCTTCCGAGTGGGGCCGGGCCCTCCGGACCCGAATCGCCTAAAATATTTTTGGGCTATCAAATAGGACCTAAGGAACCATAGTCACCGCCCCACCAAGTCCGTTCCTCGTTTTGTTGCGTTTTACGGCCAAAAAACTAAAATTCTGCCCCGATTCCCTTATTTTCGTGTGCAATAGCCCACGCTTTCCGAGTGGGCCGGGGCCCCTGGACTCGGATCGCCTAAAATAATTTCGAGCCAGAAAATACGACCTAAGGAACCATAGTCACCGCTCAGCCATGACCGTTCCTCGCTATTTTGCATTTTACGGCCAAAAAACTAGAATTCCGCCCAATTCCCTTATTTTCTTGTGCTATAGCCCACACCTTCCGAGTCGGCCCGGCCCCCAGACCCGGATCGCCTAAAAAAATTTCTGGCCATCATATAAGACCAAAAGAACTATAGTCACCGCCCCACTATGACCGATCCTCGATACTTTGAATTTAACGGCCAAAAAACTAGAATTCCGCCCGATTCCCATATTTTCGTGTGTTATAGCCCACGCCTTCCGAGTGGGCCCGGGATCCCCGGACGCAGATCGCCTAAAATTTTTCCGGGCCATCAAATACGACCTAAAGAACCATAGTCACGGGCCCGCCATGTTCGTTCCTCGTTGTTTTGGGTTTTACGGCAAAAAAACTAATATTTCGCCTGATTCCCATATTTTCGTGTGCACTAACCCACACCTTCCGAGTCGGTCCGGGCCCTCCGGACCCGGATCGCCTATAATTATTCCGGGCCATCATATAGGACCTAAGGAACCATAATCACCGCCCCGCCATGTCCGTTCCTCGTTATTTTGCGTTTTAAGGCCAAAATATTAAAATTCCGCCTGATTCCCATATTATCCTGAGCAATTGCCCACACCTTCCGAGTGGGCCGGGCACCCCGGACTCGGATCGCCAAAAATAATTCCAAGCTAGAAAATACGACCTAAAGAACCATAGTCACTACCCCGCCATGACCAATCCTCGCTATTTTGGGTTTTACGGACAAAAAACTAGAATTCCGTCCAATTCTCATATTTTTGTGTGCTATAGCCCACGCCTTCCGAGTGGGCCCGGGACCCGGATCGCCTAAAATATTTTCGGGCCATTGAATAGGACCTAAGGAACCATAGTCACTGCCCTGCCATGACCGTTCCTCATTATTCTGTGTTTTACGGCCAAATAACTAGAATTCCGCCCGATTCTCATATTTTCGTGTGCTATAGCCCACACCTTCCGAGTGGGCCCGCCCCCTGGACCCGGATCGCCTAAATTTTTTTCGGGCAATCAAATAAGACCTAAGGAACTATATTCACCACCCCTCCTTGACCGTTCCTCGTTATTTTGCGTTTTACGGCCAAAAAACTAGAATTCCGCCCGATTCCCATATTTTCGTGTGCTATAGCCCACGCCTTCCAAGTGGGCCCGGGACCCCAGGACCCAGATAGCCAAAAAAAATTTCGGGCCATCAAATACGACCTAAAGAACTAGAGTCACCACACCGCCATGACTGTTCCTCATTTTATTGCGGTTTACGGCCAAAAAAACTAGAATTCCGCCCGATTCCCATATTTTCGTGTGCTATATCCCACACCTTCCAAGTGGACCCCGGCCCTCCGCACCCGGATCGCCTAAAATTTTGCCGGGCCATAAAATAGGACATAAGGAACCATAGTCACTGCCCCTCCATAACCGTTCCTCATTTGTTTTGCGTTTTACGGCCAAAAAACTAGAATTCCGCCCGATTCTCATATTTTCGTGTGCAATAGCCCACGCCTTCCGAGTGTGCCGGGCCCCCCAGACTCGGATCGCCTAAATTATTTCCGAGCTTGCAAATATGACCTAAATAACCATAGTCACCGCCCCGCCATGACCGTTCCTAATTGTTTTGCGTTTTACGGCAAAAAAACAAGAATTCCACCTGATTCCCATATTTTCGTGTGCTATAGCCCACACCTTCAGAGTGGGCCAAGGACCCCCGGACCCAGATCGCCTAAAATTTTTCCAGGCCATCAAATACGACTTAAAGAACCATACTCACTACCCCGCCATGACTGTTCCTCGTTTTATTGCGGTTTACGGCCATCAAACTATAATTCCGCCCGATTCTCATATTTTCGTGTGCTATATCCCACACCTTCCAAGTGGACCTGGGCCCTCTGGACCCGGATCGCCTGAAATTTTTCCGGGCCATCAAATATGACCTAAAGAACCAGAGTCACCACACCGCCATGACTGTTCCTCATTTTATTGTGGTTTACGGCCAAAAAAACTAGAATTCTGCCCGATTCCCATATTTTCGTGTTCTATAGCCCACGCCTACAGAGTGGGCCAGGCCCCCCAGACTCGGATCGCCTAAAAGTTTTCTAGGTCATCAAATACGACCTATAGAACCATAGTCACCGCCCTGCCATGACCGTCCTCGTAGTTTTGCATTTTACGGCCAAAAAACTAGAATTCCGATCGATTCCCATATTTTCATGTGCTATAACCCATGCCTTCCGAGTGGGCCCGTGCCCTCCGGACCCGGATCGCCTAAAATTTTTTCGGGCAATCAAATAGGACCTAAGGAACCATAGTCACCACCCTTCCATGACCGTTCCTCATTTTTTTGTGTTTTACGGCCAAAAGACTAGAATTTCGCTCGATTCCCAAATTTTCGTGTGCTATAGCCCACGCCTTCCGAGTGGGCCCGGGCCCTCCGGACCCGGATCGCCTAAAATTTTTCTGGGCCATCAAATACGACCTAAAGAACCATAGTCACCACCCCGCCATGACTGTTCCTCGTTTTATTACTGTTTACGGCCAAAAAACTAGAATTTCGCTCGATTCCTATATTTTCGTGTGTTATAGCCCACACCTTCCGAGTAGGCCGGGCCCTCCGGACCCGGATCGCAAAAAATATTTCTGTGCCATCACATAAGACCTAAGGAACCATAATCACCGCCCCGACATGTCCGTTCCTCATTGTTTTGCGTTTTACGGCCAAAAAACTAAAATTCGACCTGATTCCCAAACTTTCGTGTGCAATAGCCCACGCCTTCCGAGAGGGCCGGGCCCCCGGACTCGGATCGCTTAAAATAATTCCGAGCCAGCAAATACGACCTAAAGAACCACAGTCACTGCCACGCCATGAGCGTTCCTCACTATTTTGCGTTTTACGGCCAAAAAACTATAATTCCGCCCAATACCCATATTTTCATGTGCTTTAGCCCACGCCTTCCGAGTCGGCCCGGCCCCCCGGACACGGATCGCCTAAAATTTTTCCGGGCCATCATATAAGACCTAAAGAACTATAGTCACTGCCCCACTATGGCCGATCCTCGATAATTTGCGTTTAACGGCCAAAAAACTAGAATTCTGCCCGATTCCCATATTTTCGTGTGTTATAGCCCACGCCTTCCGAGTGGGCCCGGGACCCCCGGACCCAGATCGCCTAAAGATTTTTCGGGCCATCAAATACGACCTAAAGAACCATAGTCAAGGCCCCGCCATGTTCGTTCCTCGTTGTTTTGGGTTTTACGGCCAAAAAACTAAAATTTCGCCCGATTCCCATATTTTCGTGTGCAATAACCCACACCTTCCGAGTTGGCCCGGGCCCTCCGGACCTTGATCGCCTAAAATTATTCCGGGCCATCAAATAGGACCTAAGGAACCATAGTCACCGCCCCGCCATGTCCGTTCCTCGTTTGTTTGCATTTTAAGGCCAAAATATTAAAATTCCGCCTGATTCCCATATTATCCTGAGCAATTGCCCACGCCTTCCGAGTGGGCCGGGCACCCCGGACTCGGATCACCAAAAATAATTCCAAGATAGAAAATACGACCTAAAGAACCATAGCCACTACCCCGCCATGACCAATCCTCGCTATTTTGTGTTTTACGGAAAAAAAACTAGAATTCCGTCTAATTCCCATATTTTTGTGTGCTATAGCCCACGCCTTCCGATTGGGCTCGGGACCCGGATCGCCAAAAATATTTCCGGGCATTCAAATAAGACCTAAGGAACTATAGTCACCACCCATCCTTGACCGTTCCTCGTTATTTTGCGTTTTACGGCCAAAAAACTAGAATTCCGCCCGATTCCCATATTTTCGTGTGCTATAGCCCACGCCTTCCAAGTGGGCCCGGGACCCAGATAGCCTAAAAGTTTTTTGGGCCATCAAATACGACCAAAAGAACCATAGTCACCACACCGCCATGACTTTTCCTCATTTTATTGCGGTTTACGGCCAAAAAAACTAGAATTCCGCCCGATTCCCATATTTTCGTGTGCTATATCCCACACCTTCCAAGTGGACCCCGGCCCTCCACACCCGGATCGCCTAAAATTTACCGGGCCATAAAATTGGACATAAGGAAACATAGTCACTGCCCCTCCATGACCGTTCCTCATTTGTTTTGCGTTTTACGGCCAAAAAACAAGAATTCCGCCCGATTCTCATATTTTCGTGTGCAATAGCCCACGCCTTCCGAGTGGGCCGAGCCCGCAGACTCGGATTGCCTAAAGTATTTCCGAGCTAGCAAATATGACCTAAAGAACCATAGTCACCACCCCGCCATGACCGTTCCTAATTATTTTGCGTTTTACGGCAAAAAAATAAGAATTCCACCTGATTCCTATATTTTCGTGTGCTATAGCCCACGCCTTCAGAGTGGGCCCGGGACCCTCGGACCCAGATCGCCTAAAATTTTTCCAGGCCATCAAATACGACTTAAAGAACCATACTCACTGCCCCGCCATGACTGTTCCTCGTTTTATTGCGGTTTACGGCCATCAAACTAGAATTCTGCCCGATTCTCATATTTTCGTGTGCTATATCCCACACCTTCCAAGTGGACCTGGGCCCTCTGGACCCGGATCGCCTGAAATTTTTCCGGGCCATCAAATATGACCTAAAGAACCAGAGTCACCACACCGCCATGATTGTTCCTCATTTTATTGCGGTTTACGGCAAAAAAAACTAGAATTCTGCCCGATTCCCATATTTTCGTGTGTTATAGCCCACGCCTACAGAGTGGGCCAGGCCCCCCGGACTCGGATCGCCTAAAAGTTTTCTAGGTCATCAAATACGATCTATAGAACCATAGTCACCGCCCTACCATGACCGTCCTCGTAGTTTTGCATTTTACGGCCAAAAAACTAGAATTCCGCTCGATTCCCATATTTTCGTGTGCTATAACCCATGCCTTCCGAGTGGGCCCGTGCCCTCCGGACCCGGATCGCCTAAAAATTTTTCGGGCAATCAAATAGGACCTAAGAAACCATAGTCACCACCCTGCCATGACCATTCCTCATTTTTTTGTGTTTTACGGCCAAAAGACTAGAATTTCGCTCGATTCCCAAATTTTCGTGTGCTATAGCCCACGCCTTCCGAGTGGGCCCGGGCCCTCCGGACCCGGATCGCCTAAAATTTTTCTTGGCTATCAAATACGACCTAAAGAACCATAGTCACCACCCCGCCATGATTGTTCCTCGTTTTATTACTGTTTACGGCCAAAAAACTAGAATTTCGCCCGATCCCTATATTTTCGTGTGTTATAGCCCACACCTTCCGAGTAGGTCGGGCCCTCCGAACCCGGATCACAAAAAATATTTCCGTGCCATCACATAGGACCTAAGGAACCATAATCACCGCCCTGACATGTCCGTTCCTTATTGTTTTGCGTTTTACGGCCAAAAAACTAAAATTCCACCTGATTCCCATATTTTCGTGTGCAATAGCCCACGCCTTCCGAGAGGGCCGGGCCCCCGGACTCGGATCGCCTAAAATAATTACGAGCCAGCAAATACGACCTAAATAACCACAGTCACTGCCACGCCATGAGCGTTCCTCGCTATTTTGCGTTTTACGGCCAAAAAACTATAATTCCGCCCAATACTCATATTTTCATGTGCTATGCCCACGCCTTCCGAATCGGCCCGGTCCCCCGGACACGGATCGCCTAAAATTTTTCCGGGCCATCATATAAGACCTAAAGAACTATAGTCACCGCCCACTATGACCGATCCTCGATAATTTGCGTTTAACGGCTAAAAAACTAGAATTCTGCCTGATTCCCATATTTTCGTGTGTTATAGCCCACGCCTTCTGAGTGGGCCCGGGACCCCCGGACCCAAATCGCCTAAAAATTTTCTGGGCCATCAAATACGACCTAAAGAACCATAGTCACGGCCCCGCCATGTTCGTTCCTCGTTGTTTTGGGTTTTACGGCCAAAAAGCTAAAATTTCGCCCGATTCCCATATTTTCGTGTGCAATAACCCACACCTTCCGAGTCGGCCCGGGCCCTCCTGACCCGGATTGCCTAAAATTATTCCGGGCCATCAAATAGGACCTAAGGAACCATAGTCACCACCCCGCCATGTCCGTTCCTCGTTTGTTTGAATTTTAAGGCCAAAATATTAAAATTCCGCCTGATTCCCATATTATCCTGAGCAATGCCCACGCCTTCTGAGTGGGCCGGGCACCCCGGACTCGGATCACCAAAAATAATTCCAAGCTAGCAAATACGACCTAAAGAACCATAGCCACTACCCCGCCATGACCAATCCTCGCTATTTTGTGTTTTACGGACAAAAAACTAGAATTCCGTCTAATTCTCATATTTTTGTGTGCTATAGCCCACGCCTTCCGATTGGGCCCGGGACCCGGATCGCCAAAAATATTTCCGGGCAATCAAATAAGACCTAAGGAACTATAGTCACCACCCCTCCTTGACCGTTCCTCGTTATTTTGCGTTTTACGGCCAAAAAACTAGAATTCCGCCCGATTCCCATATTTTCGTGTGGTATAGCCCACGCCTTCCAAGTGGGCCCGGGACCCCAGGACCCAGATAGCCTAAAAGTTTTTTGGGCCATCAAATACGACCTAAAGAACCATAGTCACCACACCGCCATGACTTTTCCTCATTTTATTGCGGTTTACGGCCAAAAAAACTAGAATTCCGCCCGATTCCCATATTTTCGTGTGCTATATCCCACACCTTCCAAGTGGACCCGGGCCCTCCGGACTCGGATCACCTAAAATTTTACCGGGCCATAAAATTGGACATAAGGAACCATAGTCACTGCCCCGCCATGACCGTTCCTCATTTGTTTTGCGTTTTACGGCCAAAAAACAAGAATTCCGCCCGATTCTCATATTTTCGTGTGCAATAGCCCACGCCTTCCGAGTGGGCCGGGCCCGCAGACTCGGATTGCCTAAAGTATTTCCGAGCTAGCAAATATGACCTAAAGAACCATAGTCACCACCCCGCCATGACCGTTCCTAATTATTTTGCGTTTTACGACAAAAAAACAAGAATTCCACCTGATTCCCATATTTTCGTGTGCTATAGCCCACGCCTTCAGAGTGGGCCCGGGACCTCCGGACCCAGATCGCCTAAAATTTTTCCAGGACATCAAATACGACTTAAAGAACCATACTCACTGCCCCGCTATGACTGTTCCTCGTTTTATTGCGGTTTACGGCCATCAAACTAGAATTCCGCCCGATTCTCATATTTTCGAGTGCTATATCCCACACCTTCCAAGTGGACCTGGGCCCTCCGGACCCGGATCGCCTGAAATTTTTTCGGGCCATCAAATACGACCTAAAGAACCATAGTCACCATCCCGCCATGACTCTTCCTCATCTTTTTGAAGTTTACGGCCAAAAAATTAGAATTCTGCCCGATTCCCATATTTTCGTGTGCTTTCGCCTTCCGAGTGGGCCCGGGACCCCAGACCCGTATCGCCTAAAACTTTTTTGGGCCATCCAATATGACCTAAGGAACCATAGACACCACCCTGCCATGATCGTTCCTCATTTTTGATGTTTTACGGCTAAAAAACTAGAATTTTGCCCGATTCCCATATTTTCATGTACTCGGATCGCCTAAAATTTTTCCGAGCCAGCAAATACGACCTAAAGAACCATAGTCACCTCCCCTCCATGATCGTTCCTTATTTTTCTGCGTTTTACGGCCAAAAAACTAGAATTCTGCCCGATTCCTATATTTCATGTCCTATAGCCCACGCCTTCCGAGTGGACCCAGGCCCTCCGGACCCGGATCGTCTAAAATTTTTCCTGGCCATCAAATAGGACCTAAGGAACAATAGTCACTGCCCTGCCATGACCGTTCCTCATTGTTTTACGTTTTACGGCCAAAGAACTAGAATTCCGCCCGATTCCATATTTTCATGTGCTATAGCACTCGCCTTCCTAGTGGGCAGGGCCCCCAGACCCTGATCGCCTAAAAATTTTCCGGGCCATCAAATACGACCTAAAGCACCGTAGTCATCGTGGCGCCATGACCGTTCCTCGTTATTTTTGCGTTTTACGGCCAAAAAACTAGAATTCTGCCCGATTCCCTTATTTTCGTGTGCTATAGCCCACGCCTACAGAGTGGGCTAGGCCCCCCGGACTCGGATCGCCTAAAAGTTTTCCGGGTCATCAAATACGATCTATAGAACCATAGTCACCGCCTCGCCATGACCGTTCCTCGTATTTTTGCGTTTTACGGCCAAAAAATCTAGAATTCCGCTTGATTCCCATATTTTCGTGTGCTATAGCCCATGCCTTACGAGTGGGCCCGCGCCCTCCGGACCCGGATCGCCTAAAATCTTTTCGGGCAATCAAATAGGACCTAAGGAACCATAGTTACCGCCCTGCCATGACCGTTCTTCATTTTTTTGTGTTTTACGACCAAAGAACTAGAATTTCGCTTGATTCCCAAATTTTCGTGTGCTATTGCCCACGCCTTCCGAGTGGGCCCGGGCCCTCCGGGCCCGGTCGCCTAAAATTTTTCTGGGCCATCAAATACGACCTAAAGAACCATAGTCACCGCCCCGCCATGACTGTTCCTCGTTTTATTACAGTTTACGGCCAAAAAACTAGAATTTCGTTCGATTCCCATATTTTCGTATGTTATAGCCCACACCTTCCGAGTAGGCCGTGCCCTCCGGACCCGGATCACAAAACATATTTCCGGGCCATCAAATAGGACCTAAGGAACCATAGTCACCGCCTCGACATGTCTGTTCCTCATTGTTTTGCGTTTTACGGCCAAAAAACTAAACTTCCGCCTGATTCCCATATTTTCGTGTGCAATAGCCCACGCCTTCCGAGAGGGCCGGGCCCCCGGACTCGGATCGCCTAAAATAAATCTGAGCCAGCAAATACGACCTAACGAACCACAGTCACTGCCACGCCATGACCGTTCCTCGCTATTTTGCGTTTTACGGCCAAAAAACTATAATTCCGCCCAATACCCATATTTTCATGTGCTATAGCCCACGCCTTTCGAGTGCACCTTGGAACCCGGACACGGATCGCCTAAAATTTTTCCGGGCCGTCAAATACGACCTAAACAACCATAGTCACCGCCTCGCCATGACTGTTCCTCATTTTTTGCAGTTTATGGCCAAAAAACAAGAATTCCGCCCGATTCTCATATTTTCGTGTGCTATATCCCACGCCTTCCGAGTGGGCCCGGGCCTCCAGATCCTGATTGCCTAAAAATTTTCCGGGCCATCAAATACGACCTAAGGAACCATAGTCACCGCCCCGCCATGTCCGTTCCTCGTTGTTTTGCATTTTACGGCCAAAAAACTAAAATACCGTCCGATTCCCATATTTTCGTGTGCAATAGCCCACGCCTTCCGAGTGAGCCGGGGCCCCCAGACTCGGATCGCCTAAAATTATTTTTAGAAAGCAAATACGACCTAAAGAACCATAGTCACCGCCTCGCTATGACCGTTTCTTGCTATTTTGCGTTTTACGGCCAGAAAACTAGAATTCCGCCCAATTCCCATATTTTCATGTTCTTTAGCCCACGCCTTCCAAGTGGGCCCGGGCCCTCTGGACTCAGATTGCCTAAAATATTTTCGGGCAATCAAATAGGACCGAAGGAACCATAGTCACCGCCCCACCATGACAGTTCCTCGTTTTTTTGCATTTTACGGCCAAAAAGCTAGAATTCCGCTCGATTCCCAAATTTTTGTGTGCATAGCTCACGCCTTCCGAGTGGGCCCGGGCCCTCTGGACCCGGATAGCCTAAAATTTTTTTGGGCCATCAAATAGGACCTAAGGAACCATAGTCACCGCCCCGCCATGAACATTCCTTGTTATTTTGGGTTTTACGGCCAAAAAACTAGAATTCCGCCCGATTCCCATATTTTCGTGTGCTATAGCCTGCGCCTTCCGAGTGGGCCCGGGCCCCCCGAAACCGGATCGCCTAAAAATTTTTGGGGCCATCAAATAATACCTAAGGAACCATAGTCACCGCTCCAACAAGTCCGTTCCTCGTTGTTTTGCGTTTTACGGCCAAAAAACTAAAATTTCGCATGATTCCCATATTTTGGTGTGCAATATCCCACGCTTTCCGAGAGGGCCGGGCCCCCCGGACTCGGATCACCTAAAATAATTTCGAGCCAGCAAATGCGACCTAAAGAACCATAGTCACAGCCCCGCCATGACCGTTCCTCGCTATTTTGCGTTTTACGGCCAAAAAACTAGAATTCTGCCCAATTCCCATATTTTCATGTGCTATAGCCCATGCCTTGCGAGTGCACCCGGGACCCCGGACCCGTATCGCCTAAAACATTTTTGGGCAGTCAAATATGACCTAAAGAACCATAGTCACCGCCTCGCCATGACTGTTCCTCATTTTTTGCGGTTTACGGCCAGGAAACTAGAATTTCGCCCGATTTTCATTTTTTTGTGTGCTAGCCCACTCCTTCCGAGTTGGCCTGGGCCCCCAGATCCGGATTGTCTAAAAACTTTTCGAGCAATCAAAAATGACCTAAGGAACCATAGTCACTGCCCACCATGTCCGTTCCTCGTTGTTTTGCGTTTTACGGCCATAAAACTAAAATTTCGCCCGATTCCCATATTTTCGTGTGCAATAGCCCACGCCTTCCGAGTGGGCCGGAGCCCCCAGACTCGGATCGCCTAAAATAATTCCGAACCAACAAATACGACCTAAAGAATCATAGTCACCGCCCCGCCATGACCGTTCCTTGCTATTTTGCGTTTTACGACCAAAAAACTAGAATTCCACCCAATTCCCATATTTTCGTGTGCTAAAGCCCACGCCTTCCGAGTAGGCCCGGGACCACGGATCCGGATCGCCTAAAATATTTCCGGGCCATCAAATAGGACCGAAGGAACCATAGTCACAGCCCTACCATGACCGTTCTTCGTTATTTTGTGTTTTACGGCCAAAAAACTAGAATTCCGCCTGATTCCCATATTTTCGTGTGCTATAGCCCACATTTTCCGAGTGGGCTCAGCCCCCCAGACCCGGATCGCCTAACATTTTTCTGGGCCATCAAATAAGACCTAAGGAACTATAGTCACTGCCCTGCCATGACCATTTCTTGTTATTTTGCATTTTACGGCCAGAAAACTAGAATTCCGCCCGATTCTAATATTTTCGTGTGGTATAGCCGATGCCTTCCGAGTGGGCCCGGAACCCCCGGACCCAGATCGCCTAAAATTTTTCCGGGCCATCATATACGACCTAAATAACTATAATCACTGCCCCGCTATGTTCGTTCCTCGTTGTTTTCTGTTTTACGGCCAAAAAACTAAAATTCCGCCCGATTCCCATATTTTCGTGTGCAATAACCCACACCTTCCGATTGGGCCCGGGCCCTCCGGACCTGGATCGCCTAATTTATTTTTGGTCCATCAAATAGGACATAAGTAACCATAGTCACTGCCCCGCCATGTCCGTTCCTCTCTTTTTGTGATTTACGGCCAAAAAACTAAAATTCCGCCCGATTCCCATATTTTCGTGTGCAATAGCACACGCCTTCCGAGTGGGCTGGGGCCCATGGACTCAGATCGCCAAAAATAATTCGAGCCAGCAAATAAGACCTAGAGAACCATAGTCACAGCCCCGCCATGACCGTTCCTCGCTATTTTGCATTTTACGGACAAATAACTAGAATTTCGCCCAATTCCCATATTTTTATGTGCTATAGCCCATGCCTTCCGAGTGGGCCCGGGACCCGAATCGCCTAAAATATTTATGGGCCATCGAATAGGACCTAAGGAACCATAGTCACTGCCCCGCCATGACCGTTCCTCATTATTTTGTGTTTAACGGCCAAAAAACTAGAATTCCGCCCGATTCCCATATTTTTGTGTGTTATAGCCCACGCCTTCCGAGTGGGCCTGGGACCCCCGAACCCAGATCGCCTAAAATTTTTCTGGGCCATCAAATACGACCTAAAGAACCATAGTCACCGCCCCGCCATGACTGTTCCTCATTTTACTGCGGTTTACGGCCAAAAAATTAGAATTCCGCCCGATTCCCATATTTTCGTGTGCTATATCCCACACCTTCCAAGTGGACACGGGCCCTCCGGACCCGAATCACCTAAACTTTTTCTGGGGCCATCAAATAGGATATAAGGAACCATAGACACCATCCCGCCATGAACATTCCTTATTTCTTTTGCTTTTTACGGCCAAAAAACAAGAATTTCTCCCGATTCCCATATTTTTGTGTGTTATAGCCCACGCCTTCCGAGTGTGCCCGGGCCCCCAAGACCTCGATCGCCTAAAACTTTATCGGGCCATGAAATTTGACCTAAGGAACCATAGTTATCGTCCTGCCATGACAGTTCCTCATTTTTTTGCGTTTTACGGCTAAAAACCTAGAATTTCGCCCGATTCCCATATTTTCGTGTGCTATATCCCACACCTTCCAAGTGGACCCGGCCCCTCCAGACTCGGATCGCCTAAAATTTTTCTAGGCCATCAAATAGGACATAAGGAACCATAGTCACCGCCCCGCCATGACCGTTCCTCGTTGATTTGCGTTTTACGGCCAAAAAACTAGAATTCTGCGTGATTCCCATATTTTCGTGTGGAATAGCCAACGCCTTCCGAGTGGACCGGGCCCCCGTACTCGGATCGCCTAAAAAAATTTTGAGCCAGCAAATACGACCTAAAAAACCATAGTCACCGCCCCACCATGACCGTTCCTCATTTTTTTGTGTTTTACGGCCAAAAAACATGAATTCCGCCTGATTCCCATATTTCGTGTCCTATAGCCCACTCCTTCCGAGTGGGCCCGGGCCGCCCGGACCTGGATCACCAAAATTTTTTCGGGCCATCAAATAGGACCTAAGGAACCATAGTTACCGCCCTGCCATGACTGTTCCTCGTTCTTTTACGTTTTATAGCCAAAGAACTAGAATTTCGCCCGATTCCCATATTTTCGTGTGCTATAGCCCTCGCCTTCCTAGTGGGCAGGGCCCCCAGACCCTGATGGCCTAAATATTTTCCAGGCCATCAAATACGACCTAAAGAACCATAGTTACCGCCGCGCCATGATCGTTCCTCGTTATTTTTGCGTTGTACGGCCAAAAATCTAGAATTCCGCCCGATTCCCATATTTTCGTGTGCTAGCCCACGCCTACCGAGTGGGCTGGGCCCCCGAACTCGGATCGCCTAAAAGTTTTTCGGGTCATCAAATACGATCAATAGAACCATAGTCACCGCTCCGCCATGACCGTTCCTCGTAGTTTTGCATTATCCGCCAAAAAAGTAGAATTCCGCCCGATTCCCATATTTTCGTGTGCTATAGCCCACGCCTTCCGAGTGGGCCCGGGCCCTCCGGACACGGATCGCCTAAAATTTTTCCGGGCCATCAAATAGGACCTAAGGAACCATAGTCACTGCCCCGCTATGACCGTTCCTCATTTTTTTTGTGTTTTACGGCCAAAAAACTAGAATTCCGCCCCATTCCCATATTATCGTGTGCTATAGCCCACGCCTTCCGAGTGAGCTCGGGACCCACGGACCCAGATCACCTAAAATTTTCGGGGCCGTCAAATACGACCTAAAGAACCATTGTCACCGCCCCGCCATGAATGTTCCTCGTTTTATTGCGTTTTACAGCCAAAAAACTAGAATTCCGCCCGATTCCCATATTTTCTTATGCTATAGCCCACCCTTCCGAGTGAACCCGGGACTCCCGGACCCATATCGCCTAAAAATTTTCTGAGCTATCAAATACGGCCTAAAGAACCATAATCACCGCCCCACCATGAACGGCCTAAAGAACCATAATCACCGCCCCGCCATGACCATTCCTCATTGTTTTTGCATTTTACAGCCAAAAAACTAGAATTTCGTCTGATTCCCATATTTTCGTGTGCTATAGCCCACAGCTTGCGAGTTGGCCCGGGCCCCCCGGACCCGGATTGCTTATAATTTTTTCGGGCCATCAAATACGACTTAAGGAACCATAGTCACCGCTCCGCCATGAGCTCTCCTTGTTGTTTTGCGTTTTACGGCCAAAAAACTAGAATTCCGCCCGATTCCCATATTTTCGTGTGCTATAGCCCATGCCTTCCGAGTGGGCCGGGCCCCCCGCACTCAGATTGCCTAAAATATTTCCGGGCCATCAAATACGACCTAAAGAACCCTAGACACCGCACCGCCGTGACCATTCCTCGCTATTTTGCATTTTACAGCCAAAAAACCAGAATTCCGCCCAATTCCCATATTTTTGTTCGCTATAGCCCACGCCTTCCGAGTGGGAACGGTCCCCCCGAACCCCGATCGCCTAAAAGTTTTTTGGGCCATAGAATACGACCTAAGAAACCATAGTCCTCACCTTGCCATGATCATTCCTCGTATTTTTGCGTTTTACGGCCAAAAAACTAAAATTCCACAAGATTTCCATATTTTCGTGTGCAATAGCCCACACCTTCCGAGTGGGCCCCGGGCCCTCCAGACCCGGATCGACTAAAATATTTCCGGGCTATCAAATAGGACCTAAGGAACCATATTCACCGCCCTGCCATGTCCTTTCCTCATTGTTTTGCGTTTTACGGTCAAAACACAAAAATTCCGCCCGATTCCCATATTTTCGTGTGGAATAGCCCACACCTTCCGAGTGGGCCGGCCCCCCGGACTCGGATTGCCAAAAAAAATCCCGAGCCAGCAAATACGACCTAAAGAACAATAGTCACCGCCCCGCCATGACCATTCATCTTTTTTTGCGTTTTATGGCCAAAAAACTACAATTCCGCCCGATTCACATATTTTCATGTGGTATAGCCCACGCCTTCCTAGTGGGCCCGGGCCCCCTGACCCCCGATCGCCTAAAACTTTTCCTGGCCACGAAATATGATCTAAGGAACTATAGTTACTGCCCCTCCATGACCGTTCCTCGTTCTTTTGCATTTTACAGCCAAAAAATTAGAACTCCACCCGATTCCCATATTTTTGTGTGCTATAGCCCATGCCTACCGAGTAGGCCGGGGCCCCCCGGCCCCAGATCGCCTAAAAGTTTTTCGAGCCATAGAATACAACCTAAGGAACCATAGTCACCACACTTCCATGAATGTTCCTTGTTGTTTTGCGTTTTATGGCCAAAAAACTAGAATTCCGCCCGATTAGCATATTTTCGTGTGCAATAGCCACGCCTTCCGAGTGAGCCGGGCCCCACGGACTCGGAATGCCTAAAATTTTTCCGGGCCAGCAAATACAACCTAAAGAACCATAGTCACCGCCCTGCCATGACCATTCCTAATTTGTTTACATTTTAAGGCCAAAAAACTAGAATTCCGTCTGATTCCCATATTTTCGTGTGTTATAGCCCACAACTTGCGAGTTGGCCCGGGCCCCCCGGACCCGAATTGCATATAATTTTGTCGGTCCATCAAATACGACCTAAGAAACCATAGTCATTGCCCCGCCATGACCATTCCTCATTTTTTGTGTTTTACGGCCAAAATATTGGAATTCCGCTCGATTTCCAAATTTTAGTGTGCTATTGTCCACGCCTTCCAAGTGGGCGAGGGACCCCGGACCCGGATCGCCTAAATTTTTTTCGAGCCATCAAATAAGACCTAAGGAACAATAGTCACCACCCCGCTATGACCGTTCCTCGTTATTTTGCATTTTATGGCCAAAAAACAAGAATTCCGCCCCATTCCCATATTATCGTGTGTTATAGCCCACGCCTTCCGAGTGGGCTCGGGACCCCCGGACCCAGATCGCCTAAAATTTTCCAGGCCATCAAATACGACCTAAAGAACCATTGTCACTGCCTCGCCATGACCATTCCTCATGTTTTTGCATTTTACAGCCAAAAACTAGAATTCCGTCCGATTCCCATATTTTCGTGTGTTATAGCCCACAGCTTGCGAGTTGACCAGGGCCCCCCGGACCCGGATTGCTTATAATTTTTTCGGGCCATCAAATACGACCTAAGGAACCATAGTCACCGCTCCGCCATGAGCTCTCCTCGTTATTTTTGCGTTTTACGGCCAAAGAACTAGAATTTCGCCCGATTCCCATATTTTCGTGTGCTATAGCCCATGCCTTCCGAGTGGGCCGGGCCCCCCGGACTCGGATCGCCTAAAATATTTTCGGGCCATCAAATACGACCTAAAGAACCATAGACATCACCCCACCATGACCGTTCCTCGTGTTTTTGTGTTTTACGGCAATAAAACTATAATTCCGCTCGATTCCCAAATTTTTGTGTGCTATGGCCCATGCCTTCCGAGTGGGCGAGGGCCCCCTGGACCCGGATCGCCTAAAAAATTTTCGGGACGTCAAATAAGACCTAAGGAACAATAGTCACCGCCCCGCTATGACCGTTCCTCGTTATTTTGCGTTTTACGGCCAAAAAACTTGAATTCCGCCCCATTCCCATATTATCATGTGCTATTGCCCACGCCTTCCGAGTGGGCTCGGGACCCCCGGACCCAGATCGCCTAAAATTTTTCCGGGCCATCAAATACGACCTAATGAACCATTGTCACCGCCCCGCCATGACTGTTCCTCATTTTATTACGGTTTACGGCTAAAATATTTCCATATTTTTGTGTGCTATAGCCCACACCTTCCGAGTGGGCCCGGGACCTCTGGACCCGGATCGCCTAAAATATTTTCGAGCCATCAAATAGGACCTAAGGAACCATAGTCACCGCTTTGCCATGTCCATTCCTCGTTGCTTTGCATTTTACGGCAAAAAAACTAAAATTTAGCCCGACTCCCATATTTTCGTGTGCAATAGCCCACGCCTTCCGAGAGGGCCGGGCCCCCAGACTCGGATCGCCTAAAATAATTCCGAGCCAGCAAATACGACCTAAATAACCATAGTCACCACCCCGCCATGACCGTTCCTCGCTATTTTGAGTTTTACGGCCAAAAAACTAGAATTTCGCCCAATTCCCATATTTTCATGTGCTATAGCCCATGCCTTCCGAGTGCACCCGGGACCCCGGACTCGGATCGCCTAAAGTTTTTTTGGGATATCAAATATGACCTAAAGAACCATAGTCACCGCCCCGCCATGACTGTTCCTCCTTTTTTGTGGTTTATGGCCAAAAAACTAGAATTCCGCCTGATTCCCATATTTTTGCGTGCTATAGCCCATGCCTTCCGAGTGGTCCCGGGCCCTCATACCCGGATCGCCTAAAAATTTTCTGGGGCATCAAATACGACCTGAGGAACCATAATCACCACCCTGCCATGATTGTTCCTCATTTTTGGCGTTTTACGGCCAAAAAACATGAATTCCGCCTAATTCTCGTATTTTCGTGTGCTTTTGCCTACGCCTTCCGAGTGGCCCGGGCCCCTCGGACTCAGATCGCCTAAAATTTTTCCGAGCCAGCAAATACGACCTAAAGAGCCATAGTCACCGCCCCTCCATGACCGTTCCTCGTGTTTTTGCATTTTACGGCCAAAAAACTAGATTCCGCCCGATTCCAATTTTTTGTGTGCTATAGCCCACTCATTCCGAGTGGTCCTGAGCCCTCCGGACCCGGATCGGCTAAAAGTTTTCTGGGCCATCAAATAGGACCTAAGGAACTATAGTCACCACCCTGCCATGACCGTTCCTCGTTTTATTACATTTTACGACCAAAGAACTAAAATTCCGCTCGATTCCCAAATTTTCGTGTGTTATAGCCCTCTCCTTCATGGTGGGCAGGGCCACCAGACCCTGATCGCCTAAAAATTTTCCGGGCCATCAAATACGACCTAAAGAACTATAGTCACCGCCCCTCCATGACCATTCCTCATTTATTTGCATTTTACGGCCAAAAAACTAGAATTCCGTCCGATTCCCATATTTTCGTGTGCTATAGCCCACAACTTGAGAGTTGGCCCGGGCCCCCTGACCCGGATTGCTTATAATTTTTTCGGGCCATCAAATACAACCTAAGGAACCATAGTCACTGCTCCGCCATGAGCTCTCCTTGTTTGTTTGCGTTTTACGGCCAAAAAACAAACATTCCGCCCGATTCCCATATTTTCGTGTGCAATAGCCCATGCCTTCCGAGTGGGTCGGGCCCCTCGGACTCGGATCGCCAAAAAATATTCTGAGCCAGCAAATAAGACCTAAAGAACCATAGTCACTGCCCCACCATGACCGTTCATCTTTTTTTGCGTTTTATGGAAAAAAAACTACAATTTCGACCGATTCCCATATTTTCATGTGATATAGCCCATGCCTTCCGAGTGGGCCCGGGCCCCCTGACCCCATTCATCTAAAACTTTTCTAGGCCATGAAATACGACCTAAGGAACCATAGTTACCGCTCCACCATGACCATTCCTCAGTTTTTGCATTTTACGGCCAAATTATTGTGTGCTATAGCCCACGCCTTCCGAGTGGGCCGGGGCCCCCGGCACTGGATCGCCTAATAGTTTTTCGAGCCATAGAATACAACCTAAGGAACTATAGTCACCACCCTACCACGCCCGTTCCTCGTTCTTTTGTGTTTTATGGCCAGAAAACTAAAATTCCGCCCTATTCCCATATTTTCGTGTGCAAATAGCCCACGCCTTCCGAGTGGGCCGGGCCCTCCGGACTCGTATCGCCTAAAATTTTTCCGGGCCATCAAATACGACCTAAAGAACCATAGTCACCGCCCCGCCATGACCGTTCCTCATTTTTTTCGTTTTACGGTCAAAAAACAAAAATTCCGCCCGATTCCCATATTTTCGTGTGCAATAGCCCACGCCTTCCGAGTGGGCCGGGCCCCCGGACTCGGATCGCCAAAAATATTTCCGAGCCACCAAATATGTACTAAAGAACCATAGTCACCGATCCGCCATGAACGTTCATCTTTGTTTTTGCATTTTACGGCCAAAAAACAAAAATTCTGCCTGATTCCCATATTTTCGTGTGCAATAGCCCATGCCTTTCGAGTGGGCCGGGCCCCTAAAACTTGGATCGCAAAAAATAATTTCGAGTTACCAAATACGACCTAAAGAACCATAGTCACCGCCCCGCCATGACCGTTCATCCTTTTTTTGCGTTTTACGTCCAAAAAACTAGAATTCTGCCCGATTCCCATATTTTCTTGTGCTATAGCCCACGCCTTCCAAGTGAACGCGGGATCCCCGGACCCAAGTCGCCTAATAATTTTTCGGGCCATCAAATACGACCTAAAGAACCATAGTCATCCCCGCCATGATTGTTCCTTGTGCTTTTGCGTTTTACGACCAAAAAACTAAAATTTCGTCCCACGCCTTCCGAGTAGGCTCCGGACCCGGATCGCCTAACATATTTACGGGCCATCAAATAGGACCTAAGGAAGCATATTCACCGCCCTGCAATGTCGGTTCCTCATTTTTTTACGTTTTACGGTCAAAAAACAAAATTTCCGCCTGATTCCCATATTTTCGTGTGCATTAACCCACGCCTTCCGAGTGGGCTGGGCCCCCGGACTAGGATCGCCAAAAATAATTCTGAGCCAGCAAATATGACCTAAAGGACCATAGTCTCTGCCCCTCCATGACCGTTCCTCATCCTTTTGCGTTTTACGGCCAAAAAACTAGAATTCCTCCCGATTCCCATATTTTCGTGTGCTATAGCACACGCCTTCCGAGTGGGCCGTGGCCCCCCGGCCCTGGATCGCCTAAAAGTTTTTCGAGCCATAGAATACGACCAAAGGAACTATAGTCACCACCCTGCCATGACCGTTCCTCGTTCTTTTGCATTTTATGGCCAAAAAACTAGAATTCTGCCCGATTCCCATATTTTCGTGTGCAATAGCCCATGCCTTCCGAGTGGGCCGGGCCCCCAGACTTGGATCGCCAAAAATAATTCCGAGCCGCCAAATACGACCTAAAGAACCATAGTCACTGCCCCGCCATGACCGTTCATCTTTGTTTTTTTGTGTTTTACGGCCAAAAAATTAGAATTCTGCCCGATTCCCATATTTTCTTGTGCTATAGCCCACGCCTTCTGAGTGAACCCGGGACCCCCGGACCCAGATCGCCTAAATTTTTTTCCGGGCCATCAAGTACAACCTAAAGAGTCATAGTCACCCCCGCCATTACTGTTCCTCGTGTTTTTGCGTTTTACGGCCAAAACACTAAAATTCCATCCCATTCCCATATTATCGTGTGCTATAGTCCACGCCTTCCGAGTGGGCTCCGGACCCGGATCGCCTAAAATATTTTTGGGACATCAAATAGGACCTAAGGAACCATATTCACGCCCTTCCATGTCCGTTCCTCGTTGTTTTGCGTTTTACGGTCAAAAAACAAAAATTTTGCCCGATTCCCATATTTTTGTGTGCAATAACCCACGCCTTCCGAGTGGGCCGGGCCCCCGGACTAGGATCGCCAAAAATAATTCCGAGTCAGCAAATACGACCTAAAGAACCATAGTCTCCGCCCCGCCATAACCGTTCCTCATTATTTTGCGTTTTACGGCCAAAAAACTAGAATTCTGCCTGATTCCCATATTTTTGTGTGCTATAGCCCACGCCTTCCGAGTGGTCCCGGGACCCCCGGACCCAGATCGCCTAAAATTTTTTTCAGGCCATCAAATAAGACCTAAGTAACAATAGTCACCACCCCTCCATGACCATTCCTCATTATTTTGCATTTTACGGCCAAAAAACTAGAATTCCGCCCCATTCCCATATTATCGTGTGCTATAGCCCACGCCTTCCGAGTGGGCTCCGGACCCGAATCGCCTAAAATATTTTTGGGTCTTCAAATAGGACCTAAGGAACCATATTCACAGCCCTGCCATGTCCATTCCTCGTTTTTTTGCGTTTTACGGTCAAAAAACAAATATTCCGCCTGATTCCCATATTTTCATGTGCAATAACCCACGCCTTCCGAGTGGGCTGGGCCCCCGGACTAGGATCGCCAAAAATACTTCTGAGCCAGCAAATACGACCTAAAGAACCATAGTCTCCGCCATGCCAGGACCGTTCCTCATTCTTTTGCGTTTTACGGCCAAAAAACTAGAATTCTGCCTGATTCCCATATTTTTGTGTGCTATAGCCCACGCCTTCCGAGTGGTCCCGGGACCCCCGGACCCAGATCGCCTAAAATTTTTTTCAGGCCATCAAATAAGACCTAAGTAACAATAGTCACCACCCCTCCATGACCATTCCTCATTATTTTGCATTTTACGGCCAAAAAACTAGAATTCCGCCCCATTCCCATATTATCGTGTGCTATAGCCCACGCCTTCCGAGTGGGCTCCGGACCCGAATCGCCTAAAATATTTTTGGGTCTTCAAATAGGACCTAAGGAACCATATTCACAGCCCTGCCATGTCCATTCCTCGTTTTTTTGCGTTTTACGGTCAAAAAACAAATATTCCGCCTGATTCCCATATTTTCATGTGCAATAACCCACGCCTTCCGAGTGGGCTGGGCCCCCGGACTAGGATCGCCAAAAATACTTCTGAGCCAGCAAATACGACCTAAAGAACCATAGTCTCCGCCATGCCAGGACCGTTCCTCATTCTTTTGCGTTTTACGGCCAAAAAACTAGAATTCTGCCTGATTCCCATATTTTTGTGTGCTATAGCCCACGCCTTCCGAGTGGTCCCGGGACCCCCGGACCCAGATCGCCTAAAAATTTTTTCAGGCCATCAAATAAGACCTAAGTAACAATAGTCACCACCCCTCCATGACCATTCCTCATTATTTTGCATTTTACGGCCAAAAAACTAGAATTCCGCCCCATTCCCATATTATCGTGTGCTATAGCCCACGACTTCCGAGTGGGCTCCGGACCCGAATCGCCTAAAATATTTTCGGGCCTTCAAATAGGACCTAAGGAACCATATTCACAGCCCTTCCATGTCCATTCCTCGTTTTTTGCGTTTTACGGTCAAAAAACAAATATTCCGCCTGATTCCCATATTTTCATGTGCAATAACCCACGCCTTCCGAGTGGGCTGGGCCCCCGGACTAGGATCGCCAAAAATACTTCCGAGCCAGCAAATACGACCTAAAGAACCATAGTCTCCGCCACGCCATGACCGTTCCTCATTCTTTTGCGTTTTACGGCCAAAAAACTAGAATTCCGCCCGATTCCCATATTTTCGTGTGCTATAGCCCACGCCTTCCGAGTGGTCCCGGGACCCCCGGACTCGGATCACCTAAAGTTTTTCCGGGCCATTAAATAAGACCTAAGGAACCATAATCACCACCCCGCCATGATCATTCCTCACGTTTTGCATTTTACGGCCATAAAACTAGAATTCCGCCCGATTCCAGTGTGCTATAACCCACGCCTTCCAAGTGGTCCCAGGACCCTCGAACCCCAATCTCCTAAAAAATTTTTGGGTCATCAAATACAACCTAAGGAACCATATTCACCGTCCCACCATGATCACTCCCCATGTTTTGCATTTTTTGGCCAAAAAAATAGAATTCCGCCCGATTCTCATATTTTCGTGTGCTATAGCCCAAGCCTTCCAAGTAGTCCTGGGACCCCCGGACACGGATCGCCTAAAGTTTTTCCGGGCCATTAAATACGACCTAAGGAACCATAGCCACCGCCCCGTCAAGATCGTTCCTCATGTTTTGCATTTTACGGCCAAAGAACTAGAATACCGCCCGATTCCCATATTTTCGTGTGCTATAACCCACACCTTCCAAGTGGTCCCGGGACCCGCGAACCCCGATCTCCTAAAATTTTTTCGGGCCATCAAATACAACCTAAGGAACCATAGTCACCGCCCCGCCATGATCATTCCTCATTTTTTGCGTTTTTCGGCCAAAAATCTTAAATTTCGCGCGATTCCCATATTTTTGTGTGCGCCCACACGCCTTTCAAGTGGTCCCGGGACCCCGGACCCCGATCGCCTAAAATTTTTATGGTCCATCAAATACGACCTAAGGAACCATAGTCTACACCCCGCCATGATCGTTCCTCATTTAATGCGTTTTTCGGCCAAAATACTACAATTTTGCCTGATTCCCATATTTTCGCACGCTCCCACGCCTTCCGAGTGGGCCAGGCCACCCGTACTAGGATCGCCTAAAAAAATTTCGGGCCATCAAATACGACCTAAGGAACCATAATCACCGCCCCTCCATGATCATTCCTCATTTTTTACGATTTTCGACCATAAAACTAGAATTCCGCCCGATTCCCATATTTTCGTGTGCAATAGCCCAAGCCTTCTGAGTGGGCCGAGCCCCCCTGACTCGGATCGCCTAAAAAATTTTCGGGCCATCAAATACGACCTAGGGAACCATAGTCACCGCCCCGCCATGATCGTTCCTCATTTTTAGCATTTTTCGAAAAAAAAACTAGAATTGTGCCTGATTCCCATATTTTCGTGTGCTATAGCCCACACCTTCCAAGTGGTCCAGGGACCCTCGGACCCCGATCGGCGAAAATTTTTCTGGGCCATCGAATACGAGCTAAGGAACCATAGTCACCGCCCCGCCATGATCATTCCTCATTTTTGCATTTTTCGGCCAAACAATTAGAATTCCGCCTGATTCCCATATTTTCGTGTGCTATAGCCCACGCCTTCCCAATGGTGGGGCCCCAAGGAGCCAGATTGCCTAAAAATTTTCCGGGACATCAAATATGACCTAAGGAACCATAGTCACCACCCCGACATGACCTTTCCTCATGTTTTGCATTTTACGGCCAAAAAACTAGAATTCTGCACGATTCCCATATTTTCGTGTGCTATATCCCACGCCTTCCAAGTGGTCCTGGGACCCCCGATCTCCTAAAAAATTTTCCGGCCATCAAATACGACCTAAGGAACCATAGTCACTGCCCCTCCATGATCGTTCCTCATTTTTTGCATTTTTCGGCCAAAACACTTGAATTCCACGCGATTCCCATATTTTCGTGTGCAATAGCCCACGTCTTCCGAGTGGTCACGGGCCCCCCGGACCACGATCGCCTACAATTTTTTCGGGCCCTCAAATACGACTTAAGGAACCATAATCACCGCCCCGCCATGATCGTTCCTCATTTTTAGCATTTTTCGAAAAAAAAACTAGAATTGTGCCTGATTCCCATATTTTCGTGTGCTATAGCCCACACCTTCCAAGTGGTCCAGGGACCCTCGGACCCCGATCGGCTAAAATTTTTCTGGGCCATCGAATACGAGCTAAGGAACCATAGTCACCGCCCCGCCATGATCATTTCTCATTTTTGCATTTTTCGGCCAAACAATTAGAATTCTGCCTGATTCCCATATTTTCGTGTGCTATAGCCCACGCCTTCCCAATGGTGGGGCCCCAAGGAGCCAGATTGCCTAAAAATTTTCCGGGACATCAAATATGACCTAAGGAACCATAGTCACCACCCCGACATGACCTTTCCTCATGTTTTGCATTTTACGGCCAAAAAACTAGAATTCTGCACGATTCCCATATTTTCGTGTGCTATATCCCACGCCTTCCAAGTGGTCCTGGGACCCCCGATCTCCTAAAAAAAATTTCGGCCATCAAATACGACCTAAGGAACCATAGTCACTGCCCCTCCATGATCGTTCCTCATTTTTTGCATTTTTCGGCCAAAACACTTGAATTCCACGCGATTCCCATATTTTCGTGTGCAATAGCCCACGTCTTCCGAGTGGTCACGGGCCCCCCGGACCACGATTGCCTACAATTTTTTCGGGCCCTCAAATACGACTTAAGGAACCATAATCACCGCCCCGCCATGATCGTTCCTCATTTTTTGCATTTTTCGGCCAAAAAACTAGAATTTCGCTTGATTCCCATATTTTCATGTGCGCCTATGCCTTACGAGTAGACCGGGCCACCCTCACTGTGATCGCCTAAAAATTTTTCGGGCCATCAAATATGACCTAAGGAACCATAGTCACCGCCCCACCATAATCGTTCCTCATTTTTACGTTTTTGGCCAAAAAACTATAATTGCGCACGATTCCCATATTTTCGTGTGCTATAGCCCACGCCTTCCGAGTGGTCCCGGGCCCCCCGGACCCTAATCACCTTAAATTTTTCCAGTCCATCAAATACGACCTAAGGAACCATAGTCACCGCCACGCCATGATCGTTCCTCATTTTTTGCATTTTTCGGCCAAAAAACTAGAATTCCGCCTAATTCCCATATTTACATGTGCGCCCACGCCTTCCGAATGGGCCGGGCCCCCCAGACTGGTATCGCCTAAAATTTTTTCGAGCTATCAAATACGACCTAAGGAATCATAGTCACCGCCCCGCCATGATCGTTCCTCATTTTTTTTGTTTTTCTGCCAAATAACTAAAATTCCCCCCGATTCCCATATTTTCGTGTGCTATCCCTTGCCTTCCGAGTGGGCCGGGCCCCCTAACTTGGATCGCCTAAAATTTTTTCAGGCCATCAAATTCGACCTAGGGAACCATTGTCACCGCCCCGCCATGATCGTTCCTCATTATTTTTCATTTTTCGGCCAAAAAACTAGAATTCCGCCCGATTCACATATTTTCGGGTACTATAGTCCATGCCTTCAAAGTGCTCCCGGGACCCTCGGACCCTGATAGCCTAAAATGTTTCCTAGCCATCAAATACGACCTAAGGGACCATAGTCACCGCCCCGACATGACCTTTCCTCATTTTTTGCATTTCATGGCCAAAAAACTAGAATCCGCGTGATTCCCATATTTTCGTGTGCTATAGCCCACGCCTTCCAAGTGGTCCCGGGACCCTCGGACCCCGATAGCCTAAAATTTTTCTAGGCCATCAAATACCACCTAAGGAACCATAGTCACCGCACAACCATGACCTTTTCTCATTGTTTGCATTTTTCGGCCTAAAAACTAGAATTCCGCCCGATTCCCATATTTTTGTGTGCTATAGCCCACGCCTTCCAAGTGGTCCTGGCACCCCCGGACCCCGATAGCCTAAAATTTTTCTAGGCTATTAAATACGACATAAGGAACTATAGTCACCACCCCACCCTGACCTTTCCTCAATTTTTGCATTTAATGGCCAAAAAACTAGAATTCCGCCCGATTCCTTTATTTTCGTCTGCGTCAACGCCTTCCGAGTGGGCCGGGCCCCCCGGACTAGGATCGTCTAAAATTTATTCGGGCCATCAAATACGACCTAAGGAACCATAGTCACCGCCCCACCATGATCGTTCCTCATTTTTTACATTTTTCGGCCAAAAAACTAGAATTCTGCTAGATTCCCATATTTTCGTGTGCTACAGCCCACGACTTCCGAGTGGTCCCGGGCCCCTGGACCCCGATCGCCTAAAATTTCCCGGTCAGTCAAATACGACCTAAGGAACCATAGTCACCGCCCCTCCATGATCGTTCCTCATTTTTTGCGTTTTTCATCTAAAAAACTAGAATTCCGCCCGATTCCCGTATTTTCGTGTGCACCCAAGCCTTCCGAATTGGCCGGGCTTCCCAGACTGGGATCGCCTAAAAAGTTTTCGGGCCATAAAATACGACCTAAGGAACCATAGTCACCGCCCCGTCATGATCGTTCCTCATCTTTTCCGTTTTTCGTCCATAAAATTAGAATTTCGCCCGATTTCCATATTTTCATGTGCTATAGCCCACGTCTTCTGAGTGGGCTGGGTCCCCTGGACTAAGATCACCTTAAATTTATCTGGGCCATCATATAAGACCTATATAACCATAGTCACCGCCCCGCCATGACCATTCCTCGATTTTTCATCGTTTTACGGCCAAAAAACTAGATTTTCACCTGATTCCCATATTTTCGTGTGACCACGCCTTCCGAGTGGTCCCTGGCCCCCCGGACCCCGATCGCCTAAAATTTTTCCGGGCCATCAAATACAACCTTAGGAACCATAGTCACCGCCCCGCCATGACCTTTGCTCATGTTTGCCATTTTACGGCCAAAAAACTAGAATTCCTCCCGATTTCCATATTTTCGTGTGCTATAACCCACAACTTCCAAGTGGTCCCGGACCCTCAAACCTCGATCTCCTAAAAACTTTTCGGGCCATCAAATACAACCTAAGAAACCATACTCACTGCCCCGCCATGATCGCTCCTCATATTTTGCATTTTTCGGCCAAAAAACTAGAATTCCGCCCGATTCCCATATTTTCGTGTGCTATAGCCCAAGCCTTCCAAGTGGTCTCGGGACCCTCGAACCCCGATCTCCTAAAATTTTTCGGGCAATCAAATACAACCTAAGGAACCATAGTCACCGCCCCACCGTGATCTCTCCTCATGTTTTGCATTATTCAGCCAAAAAACTAGAATTCCGCCCGATTCCCATATTTTCGTGTGGTATAGCCCAAGCCTTCCAAGTGGTCCCGGGACCCCCGGACTCGGATCGCCTAAAGTTTTTTCGGGCAATTAAATACGACCTATGGAACCATAGTCACCGCCCCGGCATGATTGTTCCTCACGTTTTGCATTTTACGGCCAAAAAACTAGATTTCCGCCCGATTCCCATATTTTCGTGTGCGATAACCCACGCCTTCTAAGTGGTCCCGGGACCATCGAACCCCGATCTCCTAAATTTTTTTCGGGCCATCAAATATAACCTAAAGAACCATAGTCACTGCCCCGCCATGATCGTTCCTCATTTTTTGTGTTTTTCGGCCAAAAAACGTTGAATTTCGCGCGATTCCCATATTTTCGTGTGCTATAGCCCACGCCATCCAAGTGGTCCCAGGACCGCGGACCCCAATCGCCTAAAATTTTTCCGGTCCATCAAATACGACCTAAGGAACCATAGTCTATGCCCAGCCGTGATCGTCCCTCATTTTATGCATTTTTCGGCAAAAATACTAGAATTTTGCCCGATTCCCATATTTTCGCGTGCGCCCACGCCTTCCGAGGGGGCCGGGCCACCCGTACTAGGATCGCCTAAAAATTTTTCGGGCCATCAAATACGACCTAAGGAACCATAGTCACCGCCCTGCCATGATCATTCCTCATTTTTTACGATTTTCGGCCATAAAACTATAATTCCGCCCGATTCCAATATTTTCGTGTGCAATATCCCATGCCATCCGAGTGGGCCGGTCCCCCCTGACTCGGATCGCCTAAAATTTTTTTGGGCCATCAAATACGACCTAGGAAACCATAGTCACCGCCCCGCCATGATTGTTCCTCATTTTTTACATTTTTCGGAAAAAAAAACTAGAATTCCGCCTGATTCCCATATTTTCGTGTGCTATAGCCCACACCTTCCAAGTGGTCCCGGGACCCTCGGACCCCGATCGCCTAAAATTTTTCTGGGCCATCGAATACGAGCTAAGGAACCATAGTTACCGCCCCGCCATGATCATTCCTCATTTTTTGCATTTTTCGGCCAAACAATTAGAATTCCTCCTGATTCCCATATTTTCGTGTGCTATAGCCCACGTCTTCCCAATGGTTAGGGCCCCCCGGAGCCTGATTGCCTAATATTTTTCCGGGCCATCAAATATGACCTTAGGAACCATAGTCACCGCCCCGACATGACCTTTCCTCATGTTTTGCATTTTACGGCCAAAAAACTAGAATTCTGCCAGATTCCCATATTTTCATGTGCTATAGCCCACGCCTTCCAAGTTGTCCCGGGACCCCCGGAACTCGATCTCCTAAAAAACAATTTTGGCTATCAAATATGACCTAAGGAACCATAGTCACCGCCCTGCCATGATCGTTCCTCATTTTTTGCATTTTTCGTATAAAAAACTTGAATTCTGCGCGATTCCCTAATTTTCGTGTGCTATAGCCCACGTCTTTCGAGTGGTCACGGGCCCCCCGGACCCCGATCGCCTATAATTATTTCGGGACCCTCAAATACGACCTAAGGAACCATAGTCACCGCCCCGCCATGATCGTTCCTCATTTTTTGCGTTTTTTGGCAAAAAACACTAGAATTTCGCTTGATTCCCATATTTTCGTGTGCGCCTACGCCTTCAGAGTGGACCCGGCCCCTCTCACTGTGATCGCCTAAAATTTTTTCGGGCCATCAAATATGACCTAAGGAACCATAGTCATGCCCCGCCATGATCATTCCTCATTTGTTACATTTTTTGCCAAAAAATTAGAATTGCACCCGATGCCCAAATTTTCGTGTGCATAGCCCACGCCTTCCGAGTGGTCCCGGCCCCCCCGGACCCCAATCACCTAAAAATTTTCCGGTCCATCAAATCCGACCTAAGGAACCATAATCACCGCCACGCCATGATCGTTCCTCATTTTTTGCATTTTTCGGCCAAAAAACTAGAATTCCGCCTGAGTCCCATATTTATGTGTGCGCCCACGCCTTACGAGTGGGCCGGGCCCCCAGGACTAGGATTGCCTAAAAAAATTTCGATCCATCAAATACGACCTAAGGAACCATAGTCACCGCCCTGCCATGATCGTTCCTCATTTTTTATGCTTTTCTGCCAAATAACTAGAATTCCGCCCGATTCCCATATTTTCGTGTGCTATAGCCCTCGCCTTCCGAGTGGGCCAGGCCCCCTGACTCGGATCGCATAAATTTTTTTCGGGCCATCAAATTCGACCTAGGGAACCATAGTCAACGCCCCGCCATGATCATTCCTCACTTTTTGCATTTTATCGGCAAAAAACTAAGATTCCGCGTGATTCCCATATTTTCGTGTGCTATAGCCCACGCCTTCAAAGTGCTCCCAGGACCCTCGGACCCCGATAGCCTAAAATTTTTCCTGGCCATCAAATACGACCTAAGGGACCATAGTCACCGCCCTGCCATGACCTTTCCTCATTTTTTGCATTTCATGGCCAAAAAACTAGAATTCCGTCTGATTCCCATATTTTCGTGTGCTATAGCCCACGCCTTCCAAGTGGTCCCGGGACCCTCGGACCCCGATAGCCTAAAATTTTTCTAGGCCATCAAATACGACCTAAGGAACCATAGTCACCGCCCCGCAATGACCTTTCCTCATTTTTTGCATTTTTCGGCCAAAAAAATAGAATTCCGCCCGATTTCCATATTTTGGTGTGTTATAGCCCACGCCTTCCAAGTGGTCCCGGGACCCCCGGACCCCGATAGCCTAAAATTTTTCTAGGCCATCAAATATGACCTAAGGAACTATTGTCACTGCCCCTCCATGACCTTTCCTCATTTGTTTCATTTTATGGCCAAAAAACTAGAATTTCGCCCGATTCCCATATTTTCGCGTGCGCCCACGCCTTCCGAGTGGGCCGGGCCCCCTAGACTGGGATCGCCTAAAATTTATTCGGGCCATCAAATAAGACCTAAGGAACCATAGTCACCGCCCCGCAATGATCGTTCCTCATTTTTTACATTTTTTGGCCAAAAAACTAGAATTCCACCAGATTCCCATATTTTCGTGTGCTACAGCCCACGACTTCCAAGTGGTCCCGGGCCCCTGGACCCCGATCGCCTAAAATTTTCCCGGTCAGTCAAATACGATCTTAGGAACCATAGTCACCGCCCCTCCATGATCGTTCCTCATTTTTTGCGTTTTTCGGCCAAAAAACTAGAACTCCTCCCGATTCTCGTATTTTCGTGTGCGCCCAAGCCTTCCGAGTGGGCCGGGCCTCCCAGACTGGGATCACCCAAAAATTTTTCGGGCCATCAAATATGACCTAAGGAACCATAGTCACCGCCCCGCCATGATCGTTCCTCATCTTTTCCGTTTTTCGTCCAAAAAACTAGAATTCCGCCAGATTTCCATATTATCATGTGCTATAGCCCACGTCTTCCGAGTGGGCTGGGCCCCCTGGACTCAGATCGCCTAAAATTTATCCGGACAATTAAATACGTCCTATATAACCATACTCACCCCCCCCCCCCGCCATGACCATTCCTCTGTTTTTCTGTGTTTTACGGCCAAAAAACTAGATTTCCGCCTGATTCCCATATTTTCGTGTGCTATAGACCACGCCTTCCGAGTGGTCCCTGGCCCCCCAGACCCCGATCGCATAAAAATTTTTCGGGCCATCAAATACGACCTAAGGAACCATAGTCACCGCCCCGCCATGACCTTTGCTCATGTTTTGCATTTTACGGCCAAAAAACTAGAATTACTCCCGATTCCCATATTTTCGTGTGCTATAACCCGCGCCTTCCAAGTGTTCCCGGGACCCTCGAACCCCGATTTCCTAAATTTATTTTGGGCCATCAAATTTAACCTAAGGAACCATAGTCATGTTTTGCATTTTGCGGCCAAAAAACATGAATTCCGCCCGATTCACATATTTTCGTGTGCTATAGCCCAAGCCTTCCAAGTGGTCCCGGGACCCCCGGACTCGGATCGCCTAAAGCTTTTCCGGGACATTAAATACGACCTAAGGAACCATATTCACCGCCCCGCCATAATCGTTCCTCACGTTTTGCATTAACGGCCAAAAAACTAGAATTCCGCCCAATTCCCATATTTTCGTGTGCTATAACCCACGCCTTCCAAGTGGTCCCGGGACCCTCGAACCCCGATCTCCTAAAAAGTTTTCGGTCCATCAAATACAACATAAGGAACCATAGTCACCGCCCCGCCGTGATCGCTCCTCATTTTTTGCATTTTTTGTTCAAAAAATTAGAATTCCGCCCGATTCCCATATTTTCGTGTGCTATAGCCCAAGCCTTCCAAGTAGTCCCGGGACCCCCGGACTCGGATCGCCTAAAGTTTTTCCGGGCCATTAAATATGACCTAAGGAACCATAGGTACCGCCCCACCATGATCGTTCCTCACATTTTGCATTTTACGGCCAAAAAACTAGAATTCCGCCCGATTCCCATATTTTCGTGTGCTATAACCCACGCCTTCCAAGTGGTCCCGGGACCCTCGAACCCAAATCTCCTAAATAATTTTCGGGCCATAAAATAACACCTAAGGAACCATAGTCACTGCCCCACCATGATCGCTTCTCATTATTTGCATTTTTCGGCCAAAAAACTAGAATTCCGCCCGATTCCCATATTTTCGCGTGCTATAGCCCAAGCCTTCCAAGTGGTCCAGGGACCCCCAGACTCGGATCGCCTAAAGTTTTTCCGGGCAATTAAATATGACCTAAGGAACCATAGTCACCGCCCCGCCATGATCGTTCCTCACGTTTTGCATTTTATGGCAAAAAAACTAGAATTCCACACGATTCCCATATTTTCGTGTGCTATAACCCACGCCTTCCAAGTGGTCCCGGGACCCTCGAACCCCGATCTCCTAAAATTTTTTAGGGCCATCAAATACAACCTATGGAACCATAGTCACCGCCCCGCCATGATCGTTCCTCATTATTTGCATTTTTCGGCCAAAAAACATGAATTCCGCGCGATTCCCATATTTTCGTATGCTATAGCCCACGCCTTCCGAGTGGTCCCGGTCCCCACGGACCCTGATCGCCTCAAATTTTTCCGGTCCATCAAATACGACCTAAGGAACCATAGTCACTGCCCCTCTATGATCGTTCCTCATGTTTTGCGTTTTTCGGCTAAAAACTAGAATTCCGCACGATTCCCATATTTTCGTGTGCGCCCAAGCCTTACGAGTGGGCCGGGTCCCCCGGACTGGGATCGCCTAAAATTTTTTCGGGCCATCAAATACGACCTAAGGAACCATAGTCACCTTCCCGCCATGATCATTCCTCATTTTTATGATTTTCGGCCATAAAACTAGAATTCCGCATGATTTCCTTATTTTCGTGTGCTATAGCCCACGCCTTCCCAATGGGTAGGGCCCCACGGAGCCGGATTGCCCAAAAAGTTTTCGGGCCATCCAATATGACCTAAGGAACCATAGTCACTACCCCGACATGACCTTTACTCATGTTTTGCATTTTACGGCCAAAAAACTAGAATTCAGCCCGATTCCCATATTTTCGGGTGCTATAGCCCACGCTTTCCAAGTGGTTTTGGGACCCTCGAACCCCGATCTCCTAAAAAATTTTCGGTCCATCAAATACAATCTAAGGAACCATAGTCACCTCCCCGCCATGATCGCTCCTCATGTTTTGCATTTTTCGGCCAAAAAACTAGAATTTCGCCCGATTCCCATATTTTCGTGTGCTATAGCCCAAGCCTTCCAAGTGGTCCCGGGTCCCCCGGACTCGGATCGCCTAAAGTTTTTCAGGGTCATTAAAAATGACCTAAGGAACCATAGTCACCGCCCCTCCATGATCGTTCCTAACGTTTTGCATTTTACGGCCAAAAATCTAGAATTCTGCCCGATTCTCACATTTTCGTGTGCTATAACCCACGCCTTCCAAGTGGTCCCGGGACCCTCAAACCCTGATCTCCTAAAAAAGTTTTGGGCTATCAAATACAACCTAAGGAACCATAGTCACCGCCCCTCCATGACCGTTCCTCATATTTTGCAATTTTCGGCCAAAAAACTTGAATTCCGCGTGATTCCCATATTTTCGTGTGCTATAGCCCACGCCTTCCAAGTGGTCCCGGGACCCCGGACCCCAATCGCCTAAAAATTTTCCGGTCCATCAAATACGACTTAAGGAACCATAGTCTACGCCCCGCCATGATCGTTCATCATTTTATGCATTTTTCGGCAAAAATACTAGAATTCCGCCCGATTCCCATATTTTCGCGTGCGCCCACGCCTTCCGACTTGGTCGGGCCACCCGTACTGGGATCACCTAAAAATATTTCGGGCCCTCAAATACAACCTAAGGAACCATAGTCACCGCCCCTCCATGATCATTCCTCCTTTTTTATGATTTTTGGCCATAAAATTAGAATTCCGCCCGATTCCCATATTTTCGTGTGCAATAGCCCACGCCTTCCGAGTGGGCCAGGACGCCCTGACTCAGATCGCCTAAAATTTTTTGGGGCTATCAAATATGACCTAGGGAACCATAGTCACCGCCCCGCCATGATCGTTCCTCATTTTTTGCATTTTTCGAAAAAAAAACTAGAATTCTACCTGATTCCCATATTTTCGTGTGCTATAGCCCACACCTTCCAAGTGGTCCCGGGACCTCGGACCCCGATCGCCTAAAAGTTTTTTGAGCCATCGAATACGAGCGAAGGAAACATAGTCACCGCCCCGCCATGATCATTCCTCATTTTTTGCGTTTTTCGGCAAAACAATTAGAATTCCGCCTGATTCCCATATTTTCGTATGCTATAGCCCACGCCTTCCCAATGGGTAGGGCCCCACGGAGCCGGATTGCCTAAAAATTTTTCGGGCCATCAAATATGACCTAAGGAACCATAGTCACCACCCCGACATGACCTTTCCTCATGTTTTGCATTTTGCGGCTAAAAAATTAGAATTCTGCCCGATTCCCATATTTTCGTATGCTATAGCCTACGCCTTCCAAGTGATCCTGGGACCCCAGAACCCCGATCTCCTAAAAGAATTTCTGGCCATCAAATACTACCTAAGAAACCATAGTTACCGCCCTGCCATGATCGTTCCTCATTTTTTGCGCTTTTCGGCCAAAAAACTTGAATTCTGCGCGATTCCCATATTTTCGTGTGCTATATCCCACGTCTTCCGAGTGGTCACGGTCCCCCCGGACTCCGATCGCCTACAATTTTTTCGGGCCCTCAAATATGACTTAAGGAACCATAGTCACCGCCCCACCATGATCGTTCCTCAGGTTTTGCATTTTTCGACCAAAAAACTAGAATTTTGCTTGCTTTCCACATTTTCGTGTGCGCCTACGCCTTCCGAGTGGACCGGGGCCCCCTTACTGTGATCGCCTAAAAACTTTTCGGACCATCAAATATGACCTAAGGAACCATAGTCACCGCCCCGCCATGATCGTTCCTCATTTTTTTACATTTTTTGGCCAAAAAACTAGAGTTGCGCCCGATTTCCATATTTTCGTGTGCTATAGCCCACGCCTTTCGAGTGGTCCCGGGCCTCCCTGACCCCAATCACCTAAAAATTTTCCAGTCCATCAAATACGACCTAAGGAACTATAGTCACCTCCACGCCATGATCGTTCCTCAATTTTTGAATTTTTTGGCCAATAAACTAGAATTCCGTCTGATTCCCATATTTACGGGTGCGCCCACGCTTTCCGACTGGGCCGGGTCCCCCGGTCTGGGATTTCCTAAAAAACTTTTGAGCCATCAAATACGACCTAAGGAACCATAATCATCGCCCCACCATGATCGTTCCTCATTTTTTACCTTTTTCTGCCAAATAACTAGAATTCAGCCCGATTCCCATATTTTCGTGTGCTATAGCCCTCGCCTTCCGAGTGGGCCGGGCCCCCTGACTCGGACCGCCAAAATTTTTTTCGGGCCATCAAATTCGACCTAGCGAACCATAGTCACCGCCCTGCCATTATCGTTCCTCATGTTTTGCATTTTTCGGCCAAAAAACTAGAATTCCGCCTCATTCCCATATTTTCGTGTGCTATAGCACACGCCTTCAAAGTGCTCCCGGGACCCTCGGACCCCGATAGCCTAAAATTTTTCCTGGCCATCAAATATGACCTAAGGGACCATAGTCACCGCCCCGCCATGACATTTCCTCATTTTTTGCATTTCATGACCAAAAAACTAGAATTCCGCCTGATTCTCATATTTTCGTGTGCTATACCCACGCCTTCCAAGTGGTCCCGGGACCCCCGGACCCCCATAGCCTAAAATTTTTCTAGGCCATCAAATATGACCTAAGGAACCAGAGTCACTGCCCCGCCATAACCTTTCCTCTTTTTTTGCATTTTTCGGCCAAAAAACTAGAATTCCGCCCGATTCCCATATTTTCGTATGCTATAGCCCTCGCCTTCCAAGTGGTTCCGGGACCCCCAGACCCCGATAGCCTAAAATTTTTCTAGTCCATCAAATACGACCTAAGGAACTATACTCACCGCCCCGCCATGACCTTTCCTCATTTTTTGAATTTTATTGATAAAAAACTAGAATTTCGCCTGATTCCTATATTTTCGTGTGCGCCCACGCCTTCCAAGTGGTCCGGGTCCCCCGGACTGGGATCGCCTATAATTTGTTTGGGCCATCAAATATGACCTAAGGAACCATAGTCACCACCCCGCCATGATCGTTCCTCATTTTTTTTGTTTTTCGGCCAAAAAACTAGAATTCTGCCAGATTCCCATATTTTCGTGTGCTGCCCACGCTTTCCGAATGGTCCCGAGACTCCGGACCCCGATCGCCTAAAAATTTTCTGATCCATCAAATACGACCTAAGGAACCATAGTCACCGCCCCTCCATGATCATTCCTTTTTTTTGTGTTTTTCGGCCAAAAAACTAGAATTCCGCCCGATTCCCGTATTTTCGTGTGCGCCCTAGCCTTCCGAGTGGGTCGGGCCTCCCAGACTGGGATCGTCTAAAAACTTTTCGAGCCATCAAATACGACCTAAGGAACCATAGTCACCGCCCCGTCGTGATCGTTCCTCATCTTTTCCGTTTTTTGGCCATAAAACTAGAATTCCGCCCGATTTCCATATTTTCATGTGCTATAGCCCACGTCTTCCGAGTGGGCTGGGACCCCTGGACTCAGATCGCCTAAAATTAACCCGGCCCATCAAATACGACCTATATAACCATAGTCACCGCCCTGCCATGACCATTCCTCAGTTGTTCTGCGTTTTACGGCCAAAAACTAGATTTTCGCCTGATTCCCATATTTTCGTGTGCCTTTCGAGTGGTCCCTGGCCCCCTGGACCCCGATCGCCTAAATATTTTTCGGGCCATCAAATACGATCTAAGGAACCATAGACACCGCCTCGCCATGATCGTTCCTCATTTTTTGCATTTTTCGGCCAAAAAACTAGAATTCCTCCAGATTTCCATATTTTCGTGTGCTATAGCCCACGCCTTCCAAGTAGTCCGGGACACCCGGACTCGGATCGCCTAAAATTTTACCGGGCCATTAAATACAACCTAAGGATCCATAGTCAGCACCCCGCCATGATAATTCCTCAGTTTTTGCATTTTACGGCCAAAAATTAAAATTTCGCCCAATTCCCATATTTTTATGTGCTATAGCCCACGCCTTCCGAGTGGGCCGGGCCCCCGGACCCCGATAGCCTAAAAATTTTTCGGGCCATCAAATTCGACCTAGGGAACCATAGTCACCGCCCTGCCATGATCGTTCCTCATGTTTTGCATTTTTCGGCCAAAAAACTAGAATTCTGCCTGATTCCCATATTTTCGTGTGCTATAGCCCACGCCTTCCAAGTGGTCCTGGGACCTTCAGAACCCGTTCTCCTAAAATTTTCCGGGCCATAAAATACGACCTAAAGAACTATAGTCACCGCCCCGCCATGATCGTTTCTCATTTTTTGTGTTTTTCGACCAAATAACTAGAATTTTGCCTGATTCCAATATTTTCATGTGCTATAACCCACGCCTTCCGAGTGGGCCGGGACCCCGGAGCCGGATCGCCTAAAATTGTCTGAGCCATAAAATACGACCTAAAGAACCATAGTCACCGCCCCGCCATGATCGTTCCTCATTTTTTGCATTTTTCGGCGGAAAAACTAGAATTCCGCCCGATTCCCATATTTTCGTGTGTTATAGCCCGCACCTTCCAAATGGTCTCGGGACCCCCAGACCCCGATGGCCTAAAATTTTTCTAGGCCATCATATACGACCTAAGGAACTATAGTCACCGCCTTGCCATGACCTTTCCTCATTTTTTGCATTTTATGGCCAAAAAACTAGTATTCCGCCCGATTCCCATATTTTCGTGTGCGCCCACGCCTTCCGAGTGGGCCGGGACCCTCGGACTGGGATCGCCTAAAATTTATTCGGGCCATCAAATACGACCTAAGGAACCATATTCACCGCCCAGCCATGATCGTTCCTCATTTTTTTACGTTTTTCGGCCAAAAAACTAGAATTCCTCCAGATTCCCATATTTTCGTGTGCTACAGCCCACGCCTTCCGAGTGGTCCCGGATGCAGCACATGCCTTCTGAGTGGTCCCGGGCCCCCGGGACCCTGATCGCCTAAATTTTTTTTGGTCTATCAAATACGACCTAAGGAACCATAGTCACCGCCCCTCCATGATCGTTCCTCATTTTTTTGCGTTTTTCGGCTAAAAAACTAGAATTCTGCACGATTCCTATATTTTCGTGTGTGCCCAAGCTTAATGAGTAGGCCGGGTCCCCCGAACTGGGATCGCCTAAAATTTTTTCAGGCCATCAAATACAACCTAAGGAACCATAGTCACCGCCCCATCATGATCGTTCATCATTTTTTCCATTTTTCGGCGATAAAACTAGAATTCCGACCGATTCCCATATTTGTGTGTGCCATAGCTCACGTCTTCGGAGTGGGCTGGGCCCCCTGGACTCAGATCGCCTAAAAAATTTTCGGGCCATCAAATACGACCTATAGAACCATAGTCACCGCCCCGCCATGACCTTTCCTCATTTTTTGCATTTTATGGCCAAAAAACTAGAATTCCGCGTGATTCCCATATTTTCGTGTGCTATAGCCCACGCCTTCCAAGTGGTCCCGGGACCCCCGGACCCCGATAGCCTAAATTTTTCTAGGATATTAAATACGACCTAAGGAACAATAGTCACCACCCCGCCATGATCATTCCTCATTTTTGCAATTTACGGCCAAAATACTAGAATTCCGTCCGATTCCCATATTTTCGTTTTCTATTGCCCATGCCTTCCAAGTGGTCCCGAGACTCCCGATCCCCGATCTCCTAAAATATTTTTGGGCCATCGTATACGACCTAAGGCTACATATTCACCTCCCCTCCATGATCGTTCCTCATTTTTTGCATTTTTCGACCAAAAAACTTGAATTCCGCGCGATTCGCATATTTTCGTGTGCTACAGTCCACGCCTTCCGAGTGGTCCCGAGCCCCCCGGAATTTTTTTTTCGGACCATCAAATACGACCTATGGAACCATAGTCACCGCCCTGTCGTGATCGTTCCTCATTGTTTCGTTTTTCGGCCATAAAACTAGAATTCCACTCGATTCCCATATTTTCGTGTGCTATAGCCCACGCCTTCCAAGTGGGTCGGGCCCCCTTGACTTGGATAGCCTAAAAGTTTATCGGGCCATTAAATACGACCTAAGGAACCATAGTCACTGCCCCGCCGTGATCATTCCTCATTTTTTACATTTTTCGGCCCAAAAACTAGAATTCCGCTTGATTCCCATATTTTCGTGTGCAATAGCCCATGCCTTCCGAGTGGGCCAGGCCCTTGACTCAGATCGCCTAAATTTTTTTTGGGCCATTAAATACGACCTAGGGAACCATTGTCACCGCCCCGCCATGATCGTTCCTCATTTTTTGCATTTTTCAGCCAAAAAACTAGAATTTTGCCCGATTCCCATATTTTCGTGCGCTATAGCCCAAGCCTTCCAAGTGGTCCCGGGACCCCCTGACCACGATCGCCTAAATTTTTCTGGGACATAAAATACGACCTAAAGAACCATAATCACCGTCCCGCCATGATCATTCCTCATTTTTTGCATTTTTCAGCCAAAAAACTAGAATTTCGCCTGATTCCAATTTTTTCGTGTGCTCTATAGCCCACGCCTTCCTAGTGGGTAGGGCCCCCCGGAGCAGGATCGCCTAAAATTTTTCCGGGCCATCAAATATGACCTAAGTAACCATAGTCACCGCCCCGTTATGATCGTTCCTCATGTTTTGCGTTTTTCGGCCAAAAAACTAGAAATCCGCCCAATTCGCATATTTTCGTGTATTATAGCCCACGCCTTCCAAGTGGTCCCGGGACCCCCGGACTCGGATCGCCTAAAGTTTATTCGCGCCATTAAATACGACCTAAGGAACCATAGTCACCGCCCCGCCATGATTGTTCCAAACGTTTTGCATTTTACGGCCAAAAAACTAGAATTGCACCTGATTCCCATATTTTTGTGTGCTATAGCCCACGCCTTCCAAGTAGTCCCGGGTTCCCCGGACTCGGATCGCCTAAAATTTACCGGGCCATTAAATACGACCTAAGGAACCATAGTCACCGCCCCGCCATGATCGTTCCCCACTTTTTGCATTTTACGGCAAAAAAACTAGAATTCCGCGCGATTCCCATATTTTTGTGTGCTATAGCCCACGCCTTCCGAGTGCCCCCGGCCCCCCGGACCCCGATCGCCTAAAATTTTTCCGGTCCATCAAATACGACCTAAGAAACCATAGTCACCGCCCCACCATGATCGTTCCTCATTTTTTGCGTTTTCAGCCAAAATACTAGAATTCCGCACGATTCCCATATTTGCGAGTGCGCCCACGCCTTCCGAGTGGGCCGGGCCACCCGTACTGGGATCGCCTAAAAAATATTCGGGCCATCAAATACGACCTAAGGATCCATAATCACCTCCCCTCCATGATCATTCCTCATTTTTTATGATTTTCGGCCAAAAAACTAGAATTCCGCCCGATTCTCATATTTTCGTGTGCAATAGCCCACACCTTCCGAGTGGGTCGGGCCCTCTAACTCGGATCGTCTAAAAAAATTTTGGGTCATCAAATACATCCTAGGGAACCATATTCACCACCCCGCCATGATCGTTCCTCATTTTTTACATTTTTCGGCCAAAAAACTACAATTCTGCCTCATTCCCATATATTCGTGTGCTATAGCCCACGTCTTCCAAGTGGTCCCGGGACCCCGATCACCTAAAAGTTTTCTGGGCCATCGAATATGACCTAAGGAACCATAGTCACCGCCCAGCCATGATCTTTCCTCATATTTTACGTTTTTCGAACAAAACATAAGTATTCCGCCTGATTCCCATATTTTCGTGTGCTATAGCCCATGCCTTCCCAATGGGTAGGGCCTCACAGAGCCGATTGCCTAAAATTTTTTCGGGCTATCAAATACGACCTAAGGAACCATAGTCACCGCCCCGACATGACCTCTCCTCATTTTTTGTGTTTTACGGCAAAATAATTAGAATTCTGCTCGATTCCCATATTTTCTTGTGCTATAGCCCACGCCTTCCAAGTGGTCCCGAGACCCGATTTCCTAAAAAAATTTTGGGCCATCAAATACGACCTAAGGAACCATAGTCACCGCCCCGCCATGATCGTTCCTTAGTTTTTGCATTTTTCGGCCAAACAACTTGAATTCCGCGCGATTCATATATTTTCGTGTGCTATAGCCCACGTCTTCCGAGTTATCATGGACCCCCCGGAAACCGATCGCCTAAAATATTTCCAGGCCCTCAAATACGACCTAAGGAACCATAGTCACCGCCCCGCCATGATCGTTCCTCATTTTTTGCATTTTTCGGCCAAAAAACTATAATCCGCCTGATTCCCATATTTTTGTGTGCGCCCACGCCTTCCGAGTAGGCCGGGCCACCCGTACTGGGATCGCCTAAAAATTTTCGGGCCATCAAATATAACCTAAGGAACCATAGTCACCGCCTCGCCATGATCATTCCTCATTTTTTACGATTTTTGGCTAAAAATCTAGAATTTTGCCTGATTCCCATATTTTCGTGTGCTACCCACGCCTTCCGAGTGGGCCGGGCCCCCCCGACTCAGATCGTCTAAATTTTTTTCGGGCCATCAAATACGACCTAGGGAACCATAGTAACCGCCCCGCCAGGATCGTTCCTCATTTTTTACATTTTCTGGCCAAAAAACTAGAATTCTGCCTGATTCCCATATATTCGTGTGCTATATAGCCCACGCCTTCCAAGTGGTCACGGGACCCCCGGACCCCGATCACCTAAAATTTTTCCGGGCCATCAAATACGACCTAAGGAACCATAGTCACCGCCCCGTCATGATCATTCCTCATTTTTTGCGTTTTTCGGCCAAAATATTAGAATTCCGCCTCATTCCCTCATTCCCAATGGATAGGGCCCCACGTGCTGATTGCCTAAAAACTTTTTTACGGGCCATCAAATACGACCTAAAGAACCATAGTCACCACCCCGAAATGACCATTCCTTATTTTTTGTGTTTTACGACCAAAAAAATAGAATTCTGCCTGATTCCCATATTTTCCAAATGGTCCCGACACCATCGAACCCCGATCTCCTAAAACATTTTTGGGCCATCAAATACGACCTAAGGAACCATAGTCACCGCCCCGCCGTGATCATTCCTCATTTGTTACATTTTTCGACCAAAAAACTAGAATTGCGCCCGATTCCCATATTTTCATGTACTATAGCCCACGCCTTCCAAGTAGTCCCGGGTTCCCCGGACTCGGATCGCCTAAAATTTACCGGGCCATTAAATACGCCCTAAGGAACCATAGTCACCACCCCACCATGATCGTTCCCCACTTTTTGCATTTTACGGGCAAAAAACTAGAATTCCGCGCGATTCTCATATTTTCGTGTGCTATAGCCCACGCCTTCCGAGTGCTCCCGGCCCCCCGGACCCCGATCGCCTAAAATATTTCCGGTCCATCAAATACGACCTAAGGAACCATAGTCACCGCCCCGCCATGATCGTTCCTCATTTTTTGCATTTTCAGCCAAAATACTAGAATTCCGCACGATTCCCATATCTGCGAGTGCGCCCACGCCTTCCGAGTGGGCCGGGCCACCCGTACTGGGATCGCCTAAAAAATATTTGGGCCATCAAATACGACCTAAGGAACCATAATCACCTCCCCTCCATGATCATTCCTCATTTTTTATGATTTTCGGCCAAAAAACTAGAATTCTGCCCGATTCTCATATTTTCGTGTGCAATAGCCCACACCTTCCGAGTGGGTCGGGCCCTCTAACTCGGATCGTCTAAAAATTTTTTGGGCCATCAAATACATCCTAGGGAACCATATTCACCACCCCGCCATGATCGTTCCTCATTTTTTACATTTTTCGGCCAAAAAACTACAATTCTGCCTCATTCCCATATATTCGTGTGCTATAGCCCACGTCTTCCAAGTGGTCCCGGGACCCCCGGACTCCGATCACCTAAAATTTTTCTAGGCCATCTAATATGACCTAAGGAACCATAGTCACCGCCCCGCCATGATCTTTCCTCTTATTTTGCGTTTTTCGACCAAAATATAAGTATTCCGCCTGATTCCCATATTTTCGTGTGCTATAGCCCATGCCTTCCCAATGGGTTGGGCCTCACGGAGCCGATTGCCTAAATTTTTTTCGGGCCATCAAATACGACCAAAGGAACCATAGTCACCGCCCCGACATGACCTTTCCTCATTTTTTGTGTTTTACGGCAAAATAATTAGAATTCTGCCCGATTCCAATATTTTCTTGTGCTATAGCCCACGCCTTCCCAGTGGTCCAGAGACCCCCGAACCCCGATCTCCTAAAAATTTTTTGGGCCATCAAATACGACCAAAAGAACCATAGCCACCGCCCCGACATGACCTCTCCTCATGTTTTGTGTTTTACGGCAAAATAATTACAATTCTGCCCGATTCCCATATTTTCTTGTGCTATAGCCCACGCCTTCCAAGTGGTCCAGAGACCCCCGAACACCGATCTCCTAAAAAAATTTTGGGCCATCAAATACGACCTAAGGAACCATAGTCACCGCCCCCCCATGATCGTTCCTCATTTTTTGCGTTTTTCGGCCAAACAACTTGAATTCCGCACGATTCATATATTTTAGTGTGCTATAGCCCACGTCTTCCGAGTTATCATGGACCCCCCGGACCCCGATCGCCTAAAATTTTTCCAGGCCCTCAAATACGACCTAAGGAACCATAGTTACCGCCCCGCCATGATCGTTCCTCATTTTTTGCATTTTTCGGCCAAAAAACTATAATCCGCCTGATTCCCATATTTTTGTGTGCGCCCACGCTTTCCGAGTGGGCCGGGCCACCCGTACTGGGATCACCTAAAAATTTTTGGGCCATCAAATACAACCTAAGGAATCATAGTCACCGCCTCGCCATGATCATTCCTCATTTTTTACGATTTTTGGCCAAAAAACTTGAATTTCGCCTGATTCCCATATTTTCGTGTGCTACCCACGCATTCCGAGTGGGTCGGGTCCCCCCAACTCGAATCTACTAAAACATTTTCGGGCCATCAAATACGACCTAGGGAACCACAATAACCGCCCCGCCAGGATCGTTCCTCATTTTTTACAATTTCGGCCAAAAAACTAGAATTCTGCTTGATTCCCATATATTCGTGTGCTATATAGCCCACGCCTTCCAAGTGGTCACGGGACCCCCGGACCCCGATCACCTAAAATTTTTCCAGTGCATCCAATATGACCTAAGGAACCATAGTCACTGCCCACCCATGATCATTCCTCATTTTTTGCGTTTTTCGGCAAAAATATTAGAATTCCGCCTCATTCCCTCATTCCCAATGGATAGGGCCCCACGTGCCGATTGCCTAAAAGTTTTTTTACGGGCCATCAAATACGACCTAAAGAACCATAGTCACCACCCCGAAATGACCATTCCTTATTTTTTGTGTTTTACGACCAAAAAAATAGAATTCTGCCTGATTCCCATATTTTCCAAATGGTCCCGAGACCATCGAACCCCGATCTCCTAAAACATTTTTGGGCCATCAAATATGACCTAAGGAACCATAGTCACCGCCCCGCCATTATCGTTCCTCATTTCATACGTTTTTCGGCCAAAAAACTAGAATTGCGCCCGATTCCCATATTTTCGTGTGCTACAGCCCACGCCTTCCGAGTGGTCCCGGGCCCCCAGGACCCTAATCGCCTAAAATTTTTCCGGTCCATAAAATACGACCTAAGGAACCATAGTCACCGCCCCGCCATGATCGTTCCTCATATTTTTCGTTTTTCGGCCAAAAAACTAGAATTCCGCCCGATTCCCATATTTTCGTGTGCGCCCACGCCTTCCGAGTGGGCCGGGTACCCCGGACTGGGATTACCTAAAAAAAATTTGAGCCATTAAATACGACCTAAGGAACCATATTCACCGCCCCGCCATGATCGTTCCTCATGTTTTATGTTTTTCGACCAAAAATTAGAATTCCGCCCGATTCCCATATTTTCGTGTGCTATAGCCCACGTCTTCCAAGTGGTCCCGGGACCGCTGGACTCGGATCGCCTAAAGTTTTTTCGGACCATTAAATATGACCTAAGGAACCATAGTCACCGCCCCGCCATGATCGTTCCTCACGTTTTGCATTTTACTGCCAAAAAACTAGAATTCCACCTGATTCCCATATTTTTGTGTGCTATAGCCCACGCCTTCCAAGTAGTCCCGGGACCCCCGGACTCGGATCGCTTAAAATTTAACGGGACATTAAATACTACCTAAGGAACAATAGTCACCGCCCCGCCATGATAGTTCCTCACTTTTTGCATTTTACGGCCAAAAAACTAGAATTCCGCGCGATTCCCCTATTTTCGTGTGCTATAGCCAACACCTTCCGAGTGGTCCCGGCCACCCTGGTCTCCAATCGCCTAAATTTTTTCCGGTCCATCAAATACGACCTAAGGAACCATAGTCACCGCCCCGCCATGATCATTCCTCATGTTTTGCGTTTTTCTGCCAAAATACTAGAATTCCTCCCGATTCCCATATTTTCACGTGCGCCCATGCCTTCCGAGTGGGCCGGGCCACCCTTACTGGGATCGCCTAAAAAAATTTTGGGCCATCAAATACGACCTAAGGAACCATAGTCAACGCCCCGCCATGATCATTCCTCATTTTGTACGATTTTTGGCAAATAAACTAGAATTCCGCCCGATTCCCATATTTTCGTGTGCAATAGCCCATGCCTTCCGAGTGGACCGGGCCGCCCGACTCGGATCGTCTAAAAATTTTTTGGGCCATCAAATACGTCCTAAGGAACCATAGTCACCGCCCCGCCATGATCGTTCCTCATTTTTTACATTTTTCGGCCAAAAAATTAGAATTTCGCCTAATTCACATATATTCGTGTGATATAGCCCACGCCTTCCAAGTTGTCGCGGGACCCCCGGACCCCGCCCCTAAAGTTTTTATGGGCCATCGAATACGACCTAATGAACCATAGTCCTCACCCCGCCATGATCATTCCTCATATTTTGTGTTTTTCGGCCAAAAACATAGAATTCCCCCTAATTCCCATATTTTCGTGTGCTATAGCCCACGCATTCCCAATGGGTAGGGCCTCACGGAGCCGATTGCCTAAACTTTTTACGGGCCATCAAATATGACCTAAGGAACCATAGTCACCGCCCCGACATGACCTTTCCTAATTTTTTATGTTTTACGACCAAAATATTAGAATTCTGTCGATTCCCATATTTTTGTGTGTTATAGCCCACGCCTCCCAAGTGGTCCCAAGACCCCCGAACCCCGATCCCCTAAAAATTTTTGGGCCATCAAATACTACCTAAGGAACCGTAGTCACCGCCCCGCCATGATCATTCCTCATCTTTTGCATTTTTCGGCCAAAAAACATGAATTCCGCGCGATTCCCATATTTTCGTGTGCTATAGACCACGTCTTCCGAGTTATCACGGACCCCCCGGAGCCCGATCGCCTAAAATTTTTCCAGGCCCTCAAATACGACCTAAGGAACCATAGTCACCGCCCCGCCATGATCGTTCCTCATTTTTTGCATTTTTCGGCCAAAAAACTATAATCCGCCTGATTCCCAATTGGGATCGCCTAAAAATTTTTGGGCCATCAAATATAACCTAAGGAACCATAGTCACCGCCTCGCCATGATCATTCCTCATTTTTTATGATTTTTGGCCAAAAAACTAGAATTTCGCCTGATTCCCATATTTTCGTGTGCTACCCACGCCTTCCGAGTGGGCCGGGCCCCCCCGACTCGGATCGTATAATTTTTTTCGAGCCATCAAATACGACCTAGGGAACCATAGTCACCGCCCCGCCAGGATCGTTCCTCATTTTTTAAATTTTTTGGCCAAAAAACTAGAATTCTGCCTGATTCCCATATATTCGTGTGCTATATAGCCCACGCCTTCCAAGTGGTCCCGGGACCCCGATCACCTAAAATTTTTCCAGGCCATCAAATACGACCTAAGGAACCATAGTCACCGCCCAGCCATGATCATTCCTCATTTTTACGTTTTTCGGCAAAAATATTAGAATTTCGCCTCATTCCCATATTTTCGTGTGCTATAGCCTACGCCTTCCCAATGGATAGGGCCCCACGGGCCGATTGCCTAAAATTTTTTTTACGGGCCATCAAATACGACCTAAAGAACCATAGTCACCACCCCGAAATGACCATTCCTCATTTTTTGTGTTTTACGACCAAAAAAATAGAATTCTGCCCGATTCCCATATTTTCCAAATGGTCCCGAGACCATCGAACCCCGATCTCCTAAAACATTTTCGGGCCATCAAATACGACCTAAGGAACCATAGTCACCGCCCCTCCATGATCGTTCCTCATTTCTTAAGTTTATCGGCCAAAAAACTAGAATTCTGCCTGATTCCCATATATTCGTGTGCTATATAGCCCACGCCTTCCAAGTGGTCCCGGGACCCCCGGACCCCGATCACCTAAAACTTTTCCGGGCCATCAAATACGACCTAAGGAACCATAGTCACCGCCCAGCCATGATCATTCCTCATTTGTTGCGTTTTTCGGCAAAAATATTAGAATTCCACCTCATTCCCATATTTTCGTGTGCTATAGCCTACGCCTTCCCAATGGATAGGGCCCCACGGGCCGATTGCTTAAAAAGTTTTCTACGGGCCATCAAATACGACCTAAAGAACCATAGTCACCACCCCGAAATGACCATTCCTCATTTTTTGTGTTTCACGACCAAAAAAATAGAATTCTGCCCGATTCCCATATTTTTCAAATGGTCCCGAGACCATCGAACCCCAATCTCCTAAAACATTTTCGGGCCATCAAATACGACCTAAGGAACCATAGTCACCACCCCTCCATGATCGTTCCTCATTTCTTAAGTTTTTCGGCGAAAAAACTAGAATTCTGCCCGATTCCCATATATTCGTGTGCTATATAGCCCACGCCTTCCAAGTGGTCCCGGGACCCCCGGACCCCGATCACCTAAAAATTTTACGGGCCATCAAATACGACCTAAGGAACCATAGTCACCGCTCACCCATGATCATTCCTCATTTTTTGCATTTTTCGGCAAAAATATTAGAATTCCGCCTCATTCCCATATTTTCGTGTGCTATAGCCTACGCCTTCCCAATGGATAGGGCCCCACGGGCCGATTGCCTAAAAAGTTTTTTACGGGCCATCAAATACGACTTAAAGAACCATAGTCACCACCCCGAAATGACCATTCCTCATTTTTTGTGTTTTACGACCAAAAAAATAGAATTCTGCCCGATTCCCATATTTTCCAAATGGTCCCGAGACCATCGAACCCCGATCTCCTAAAACATTTTCGGGCCATCAAATACGACCTAAGGAACCATAGTCACCGCCCCGCCATGATCGTTCCTCATTTCTTACATTTTTCGGCCAAAAAACTAGAATTGCGCCCGATTCCCATATTTTTGTGTGCTATAGCCCACGCCTTCCGAGTGGTCCCGGGCCCCTCGGACCCTAATCGCCTAAAAATTTTCCGGTCCATCAAATACGACCTAAGGAACCATCGTCAGCGCCCCTCCATGATCGTTCCTCATATTTTGCGTTTTTTGGCCAAAAAACTAGAATTTCGCCCGATTCCCATATTTTCGTGTGTGCCCACGCCTTCCGAGTGGGCCGGGCCCCCCGGACTGGGATCACCTAAAAAATTTTTGAGCCATCAAATACGACCTAAGGAACCATAGTCACCTCCCCGCCATGATCGTTCCTCATATTTTATGTTTTTCGACCAAACAAACTAGAATTCCGCCCGTTTCCCATATTTCCGTATGCCCGCCTTCCAAGTGGTCCCGGGACCCCCAGACTCGGATCGCCTAAATTTTTTTCGGACCATTAAATATGACCTAAGGAACCATAGTCACCGCCCCGCCATGATCGTTCCTTACGTTTTGCATTTTACTGCCAAAAAACTAGAATTCCACCTGATTCCCATGTTTTTGTGTGCTATAGCCCACACCTTCCAAGTAGTCCCGGGACCCCCGGACTCGGATCGCCTAAAATTTATCGGGCCATTAAATATGACCTAAGGAACAATAGTCACCGCCCCGTCATGATAGTTCCTCACTTTTTGCATTTTACGGCCAAAAAACTAGAATTCCGCGCGATTCCCATATTTTCGTGTGCTATAGCCAACACCTTCCGAGTGGTCCCGACCTCCCTGGTCTCTGATCGCCTAAAAATTTTCCGGTCCATCAAATACAAACTAAGGAACCATAGTCACCGCCCCGCCATGATCATTCCTCATGTTTTGCGTTTTTCTGCCAAAATACTAGAATTCCGCCCGATTCCCATATTTTTGCGTGCGCCCACGCCTTCCGAGTGGGCCGGGCCACCCTTAGCGGGATCGCCTAAAAATTTTGGGCCATCAAATACGACCTAAGGAACCATAGTCAACCCCACGCCTTCCGAGTGGGCCCGGGCCCTCCGGACCCGGAACGCTTAAAATTTTTTCGGGCCAACAAATAGGACCCAAGGAACCATAGTCACCGCCCCGCCATGATCGTTGCTAATATTTTGCATTTTTCGGCCAAAAAACTAGAATTCTGCCCGATTCCCATATTTTCGTGTGCTATAGCTCACGCCTTCCAAGTGGTCCCGGTACCCCCGGACCTCGATCGCCTAAAATATTTCCGGGCCATCAAATACGACCCAAGGAACCATAATAACCGCCCCGCCATGATCGTTCCCCATTTTTGCATTTTTCGGCCAAAAAACTAGAATTCTGCGTGATTCCCATATTTTCGTGTGCTATTGCCCACGTCTTCCGAGTGGGCCGGGCCTTCCGGACTCGGATCGCCTAAAAGATTTTCGGGCCGTCAAATATGACCTAAGGAACCATAGTCACCACCCCGCAATGATCGTTCCTCATTTTTTGCATTTTTCGGCCGAAAAACTAGAATTCCGCCCGATTCCTATATTTTCGAGTGTTATAGCCCACGCCTTCCAAGTGGTCCCGGGAACCCCGGACCCCGATCGCCTAATATTTTTACGGGCCATAAAATATGATTGGGGTTCGATGGTCTCGGGAAACAATTCCTCATGTTTTGGCATTTTATGGCAAAAAAACTAGAATTTCGCTTGATTCCATATTTTCGTGTGCTATAGTCCACGCCTTCCGAGTGGGCCCGGCCTCCCCGGATCCCGATCGCCTAAAATGTTTTTGGGCCATCTAATACAACCTAAGGCACCATAGTCAGCGCCCCGCCATGACTGTTCTACGTGTTTTTGCGTTTTACGCCAAAAAACTAGAATTCCGCCTGATTCCCATATTTTCGTGTGCTTCAGCCCACACCTTCCCAGTTGGCAGGGCCCCCCGGACCCGGATCGCCTAAAAGTATTTCGAGCCATCAAATACGACCTAAGGAACCATAGTCACCACCCCTCCATGACCTTTCCTCATTTTTTTTATGTTTTACGGCTAAAAAACTAGAATTCCACCCGATTGCCATATTTTCGTGTGATATAGCCCATGCCTTCCGAGTGGGCTCCGGGCTCTCCGGACCCGAATCACTTAAAATTATTTTGGGCAATCAAATAGGACCTAAGAAATCATAGTCCCCATCCCGCCATGACCGTTCCTCGTTCTTCTGCTTTTTATGGCAAAACAACTAGAATTTTGCCTGATTCCAATATTTTCGTGGGCTATAGCCCACGCCTTCTGAGTGGGCCCGGGACCCCCGGACCTCGATCGCCTAAATACGACTTAAGGTACCATAGTCACCCCCCTGCCATGACATACCTCGGTTTTTTGCGTTTTACGGCCAAAAAACTAGAATTCTGCCCGATTCCCATATTTGTGTGTGCTATAGCCCACGCCTTCCCAGTGGGCAGAGCCCCGGACCCGGATCGGCTAAAATTTTTCGGGCCATCAAATACGACCTAAGGATCCATAATCACCGCCCTTCCAGGACCTTTCCACATTGTTTTGTTTTTTACGGCAAAAAAACTAGAATTTTGCCTTATTCCCATATTTTCGTGTATTAGCCCACGCCTTTCGAGTGGGCCCGGACTCCGATCGCCTATTTTTTTTTGGGATATAGAATACGGACTAAGGAACCATAGTCACCTCCATGCCATGACCGTTCCTCGTTTTTTGCATTTTACGGCCGAAAAAACTAAAATTTCGCCCGATTACCTTATTTTCTTGTGCCTCCTTCCGAGCGGGTCGGGCCCCTCCAGACCCGGATCTCCTTAAATTTTTCCGGGCCATAAAATAAGACCTATGGAACATATTCACCGCCCCGCCATGACCGTTCCTCGTTATTTTTGCGTTTTACGGCCAAAAATCTAGAATTCCTCCGGATTCTCATATTTTCGTGTGGCGGGACATAGAATTCGAACAAAGGAACCATAGTCACCGCCAGGCCATGACCGGTTCTCGTTTTTTGCATTTTACGGGCAAAAATATAAGAATTCCGCCCTATTATCGTATTTTCTTGTGTGTCCTTCCGAGTGGGTCGGGCCCCTCTAGACTCGGATCGCCATAAATCTTTCTGTGCCATAAAATATGACATATGGAACCATAGTCACAGCCCCTCCATGACTGTTCCTCGTTATTTTTGCGTTTTAAGGACAAAAAATTAGAATTCTTCCGGATGGAACCATAGTCACCGCCCCTCCATGACCGTTCCCAAATTTTCGTGTGCTGTAGTCCACGCCTTCCGAGTGGGTCGGGCCCCTTCGGACTCAGATCGCCTTAAATTTTTTCGAGCCATAAAATACGACCGATGGAACCAAAGTCACCGCCCCGCCATGACTGTTCCTCGTTGTTTTGCGTATTACGGACAAAAAACTAGAATTCTGCCCGATTCCCATATTTTTGTGTGCTATAGCCCACTCCTTCCCTGTGGGCGCCGGACCTGGATCGCGTAAAAATTTTCCGGGCACTCAAATACCACCTAAGGAACCATAGACACCGCCCCGCCATGTCCTTTTTTCATTTTTTTACTTTTTACAGCCAAAAAACTAGAATTCCGCCCGATTCCCATATTTTCATATGCTATAGCCCACACCTTTCGAGTGGGCCCGAGCTCTCCGGACCCGGATCGCTTAACATTTTTTCGGGCCATCAAATAGGACCTAAGGAACCATAGTCACCGCCCCTCCATGACCGTTTCTCGTTCTTTTGCATTTTATGAAAAAATAATTTGAATTTTGGCTGATTCCCATATTTTCGTGTGCTATAAGCCCACGCCTTCCGACTGGGCTCGGGACCCCCGGACCCCCGATCGCCTAAAATTTTTCCGGGCCATTAAATACTACCTAAGGTACCATAGTCACCGCCCCGCCATGACCATTCCTCATTTTTTTGCATTTTACGGCCAACAAACTAGAATTCCGCCCGATTCCTATATTTGCTTGTGCTATAGCCCACGCCTTCCCAGTGGGCAGGGCCCCCGGACCCGGATCGCCTAAAATTTTTTCGGGCCATCCAATACGACCTAAGGAACCATAGTCACCGCCCGGCCATGACCTTTCCTCATTCTTTGCGTTTTACGTCCAAAAAACTAGAATTCTGCCCGATTCCCATATTTTAGTGTGCTAGCCCATGCCTTCCGAGTGGGCCCGAACCCTGATCGCCAAAACTTTTTTTGGGCCATAGAATATGAACTATAGAACAATAGTCACCGCCATGCCATGACTGTTCCTCGTTTTTTGTGTATTACGGCCAAAATAACAAGAATTCCGCCTCATTACCATATTTTCTTGTGCCTCCTTCCGAGTGGGTCGGGCCCCTCCGGACCCGGATAGCCTTAAATTTTTCCTAGCCATAAAATACGACCTATGGAACCATAGTCACTACCCCTCCATGATCGTTCCTTGTTATTTTTTGGTTTTACGGACAAAAAACTAGAATTCCGCCCGATTCCCATATTTTCGTATGTTATATCCCACGTCTTCCCAGTGGGCAGGGCCTCCCGGACCCGGATAGCCTAAAAAGTTTTCGGGCACTCAAATACCACTTAAGGAACCATAGTCACTACCCTGCCATGTCCTTTCCTCCTTGTTTTGCGTTTTACGGCCAAAAAACTAGAATTCCGCGTGATTCCCATATTTTCGTGTGCTATTGCCCACGTCTTCCGAGTGGGCCGGGCCTTCCGGACTCGGATCGCCTAAAATTTTTTCTGGCCGTCAAATACAACCTAAGGAACCATAGTCACCGCCCCGCAATGATCGTTCCTCATTTTTTGCATTTTTTGGCCAAAAAACTAGAATTCCGCCCGATTCCCATATTTTCGAGTGTTATAGCCCACACCTTCCAAGTGGTCCCGGGAACCCCGGACTCCGATCGCCTAATATTTTTACGGGCCATAAAATATGATTTAAGGAACCATAGTCACCACCCTGCCATGATCGTTCCTCATGTTTTGCATTTTTCGGCCAAAAAACTAGAATTCCGCGCGATTCCCATATTTTTGTGTGCTATAGCCCACGCATTCCGAGTGCTCCCCTATCGCCTAAAGTTTTTCCGGACCATCAAATACGACCTAAGGAACCATAGTCACCGCCCCTCCATGATCGTTCTTCATTTTTTGCGTTTTTCGGCCAAAACCTAGAATTTCGCCCGATTCCCATATTTTCGAGTGTTCTATCCCACACCTTCCGAGTGGGCCGGCCCCCCGGACTCGGATCACCTAAAAACTTTTTGGGCAATCGAATACAACCTAAGGAACCATAGTCACTGCCCCTCCATGATCGTTCCTCATTTTTTGCATTTTTCGGCCAAAACAATAGAATTCCGCCCGATTACCATATTATTGTGTGCTATTGCCCACGCCTTCCGAGTGGGCCGAGCCCCCGTACTCGGATCGCCTAAAGTTTTTTCGGGCCATAAAATAGGACCTAAGGAACCATAGTCACCACCTCGCCATGATCGTTCCTCATTTTTCGCATTTTTCGGCCAAAAAACTAGAATTCCGCCCGGTTCCCATATTTTTGTGTGCTATAGCCCACGCTTTACAAGTGGTCCCGGGATCCCCGGACCCCGATCGCCTAAAATTTTTCCGGGCCATCAAATACGACCTAAGGAACCATAGGAACTGCCCCGCCATGATCGTTCCTCACTTATTGCGATTTCCGGCAAAAAAACTAGAATTCCGCCCGATTCCCATATTTTCGTGTGCTATAGCCCACACCTTCCGAGTGGGCCGGGCCCCCGGACTCGGATCATCTAAATTTTATTCGGGCCATCAAATACGACCTAAGGAACCATATTCACTGCCCTGCCATGATCGTTCCTCATTTTTTGCATTTTTCGGCCAAAAACCTAGAATTCCGCTCCATTCCCATATTTTTGTGTGCTACAGCCCACGCCTTCCAAGTGGTCCCGGGAACCTCGGACCCCGGTCGCCTAATATTTTTCTGGGCCATCAAATACGACCTAAGGAACCATAGTCACCGCCCCACCATGATCGGTCCTCATTTTTTGCATTTTACGTCCAAAAAACTAGAATTCCGCCCGATTCCCATATTTTCGTGTGTTATTGCCCAAGCCTTCCGAGTGGGCCGGGCCTACCAGACTCGGATCGCCTAAAATTTTTCCGGGCCATCAAATACGACCTAAGGAACCATAGTCACCGCCCCGCCATGATCGTTGCTAATATTTTGCATTTTTCGGCCAAAAAACTAGAATTCCGCCCGATTCCCATATTTTCGTGTGCTATAGCTCACGCCTTCCAAGTGGTCCCGGTACCCCCGGACCTCGATCGCCTAAAATTTTTTCGGGCCATCAAATACGACCCAAGGAACCATAATAACCGCCCCGCCATGATCGTTCCCCATTTTTGCATTTTTCGGCCAAAAAACTAGAATTCCGCGTGATTCCCATATTTTCGTGTGCTATTGCCCACGTCTTCCGAGTGGGCCGGGCCTTTCGGACTCGGATCGCCTAAAAGATTTTCGGGCCGTCAAATATGACCTAAGGAACCATAGTCACCACCCCGCAATGATCGTTCCTCATTTTTTGCATTTTTCGGCCGAAAAACTAGAATTCCGCCCGATTCCTATATTTTCGAGTGTTATAGCCCACGCCTTCCAAGTGGTCCCGGGAACCCCGGACCCCGATCGCCTAATATTTTTACGGGCCATAAAATATGATTTATGGAACCATAGTCACCACCCTGCCATGATCGTTCCTCATTTTTTGCATTTTTCGGCCAAAAAACTAGAATTCCGCGCGATTCCCATATTTTCGTGTGCTATAGCCCACGCCTTCCGAGTGCTCCCAGACCCCCGGACCCCTATCGCCTAAAGTTTTTCCGGACCATCAAATACGACCTAAGGAACCATAGTCACCGCCCCTCCATGATCGTTCTTCATTTTTTGCGTTTTTCGGCCAAAAACCTAGAATTTCGCCCGATTCCCATATTTTCGAGTGTTCTATCCCACGCCTTCCGAGTGGGCCGGCCCCCCAGACTCGGATCACCTAAAAGATTTTCGGGCAATGAAATACAACCTAAGGAACCATAGTCACTGCCCCGCCATGATCGTTCCTCATTTTTTGCATTTTTCGGCCAAAACAATAGAATTCCGCTCGATTACCATATTATTGTGTGCTATTGCCCACGCCTTCCGAGTGGGCCGAGCCCCCGTACTCGGATCGCCTAAAGTTTTTTCGGGCCATAAAATAGGACCTAAGGAACCATAGTCACCACCTCGCCATGATCGTTCCTCATTTTTCGCATTTTTCGGCCAAAAAATTAGAATTCCGCCCGGTTCCCATATTTTTGTGTGATATAGCCCACGCTTTCCAAGTGGTCCCGGGATCCCCGGACCCCGATCGCCTAAAATTTTTCCGGGCCATCAAATACGACCTAAGGAACCATAGGAACTGCCCCGCCATGATCGTTCCTCACTTATTGCGATTTCCGGCAAAAAACTAGAATTCCGCCCGATTTCCATATTTTCGTGTGCTATAGCCCACACCTTCCGAGTGGGCCGGGCCCCCGGACTCGGATCATCTAAATTTTATTCGGGCCATCAAATAAGACCTAAGGAACCATATTCACCTCCCTGCCATGATCGTTCCTCATTGTTTGCATTTTTCGGCTAAAAAACTAGAATTCCGTACGATTTCCATATTTTCGTGTGCTATAATTGCCCACGCCTTCCCAATGGGTAGGGAATCCCGGACCCCGATCGCCTAAAATTTTTTCGGACCATCAAATGCGACCTAAGAAACCATAGTCACCGCCCCGCCATGATCGTTCCTCTTATTTTGTGTTTTTCAGCCAAAAAACTAGAATTTCGCCCGATTCCCATATTTTCGTGTGCTATAGCCCACACCTTCCGAGTGGGCCGGGTCTCCCGGACTCGGATCGCCTAAACTTTTTCCGGGCCATCAAATATGACCTAAGGAACCATAGTCACCGTTCCGCCATGATCGTTCCTCATTTTTTGCAATTTTCGGCCAAAAAACTAGAATTCTGCCCGATTCCCATATTTTCGTGTGTTATAGCACACGCCTTCCAAGTGGTCCCGGGACCCCGGACCCCGATCGCCAAAAATTTTTCGGGCCATAAAATACGACCCAAGGAACCATAGTAACCACCCCGCCATGATCGTTCCTCATTTTTTGCGTTTTTCTGCCAAAAAACTAGAATTCCGCGTGATTCCCATATTTTCGTCTACTATTGCCCACGCCTTCCGAGTGGGTCGGGCCTCCAGGACTCGGATCGCCTAAAATTTTTCCGGGCCATCAAATACGACCTAAGGAACCATATTCACCGCCCCGCCATGATCGTTCCTCATTTTTTGCATTTTTCGGCCAAAAACCTAGAATTCCGCTCGATTCCCATATTTTTGTGTGCTACAGCCCACGCCTTCCAAGTGGTCCTGGGAACCTCGGACCCCGGTCGCCTAATATTTTTCCGGGCCATCACGTACGACCTAAGGAACCATAGTCACTTCCCCACCATGATAGGTCCTCATTTTTTGCATTTTACGTCCAAAAAACTAGAATTCCGCCCGATTCCCATATTTTCGTGTGTTATTGCCCAAGCCTTCCGAGTGGGCCGGGCCTACCAGACTCGGATCGCCTAAAATTTTTCCGGGCCATCAAATACGACCTAAGGAACCATAGTCACCACCCCGCCATGATCATTGCTAATATTTTGCATTTTTCGCCAAAAAAACTAGAATTCCGCCCGATTCCCATATTTTCGTGTGCTAGCTCACGCCTTCCAAGTGGTCCCGGTACCCCCGGACCCCGATCGCCTAAAATTTTTCCGGGATATCAAATACGACCCAAGGAACCATAATAACCGCCCCGCCATGATCGTTCCCCATTTTTGCGTTTTTCAGGTAAAAAACTAGAATTCCGCGTGATTCCCATATTTTCGTGTGCTATTGTCCACGTCTTCCGAGTGGGCCGGGCCTTCCGGACTCGGATCGCCTAAAATTTTTTCGGGATTTCAAATACGACCTAAGGAACCATAGTCACCGCCCCGCAATGATCGTTCCTCATTTTTTGCATTTTTCGGCGAAAAAACTAGAATTCCGCCCGATTCCCATATTTTCGTGTGTTATAGCCCACGCCTTCCAAGTGGTCCCGGGAACCCCGGACCCCGATCGCCTAATATTTTTACGGGCCATAAAATATGATTTAAGTAACCATAGTCACCGCCCTGCCATGATCGTTCCTCATTCTTTGCGTTTTTTGGCCAAAAAACTAGAATTCCGCGCGATTCCCATATTTTCGTGTGCTATAGCCCACGCCTTCCGAGTGGTCCCAGACCCCCGGACCCCTATCGCCTAAAGTTTTTCCGGACCATCAAATACGACCTAATGAACCATAGTCTCCGCCCCGCCATGATCGGTCCTCATTTTATGCAGTTTTCGGCCAAAACACTAGAATTCCGCCCGATTACCATATTATTATGTGCTATTGCCCACGCCTTCCGAGTGGTCCCGGGATCCCCGTACTCGGATCGCCTAAAGTTTTTCCGGGCCATCAAATACGACCTAAGGAACCATAGTAACTGCCCCGCCATGATCGTTCCTCATTTATTGCGATTTTCGGCAAAAAAACTAGAATTCCGCCTGATTCCCATCTTTTCGTGTGCTATAACCCACGCCTTCCGAGTGGGCCAGGCCCCCCGGACTCGGATCATCTAAATTTTATTCGGGCCATCAAATAAGACCTAAGGACCATAGTCACCTCCCCGCCATGATCGTTCCTCATTGTTTGCATTTTTCGGCTAAAAAACTAGAATTCCGTCCGATTCCCATATTTTCCTGTGCTATAATTGCCCATGCCTTCCCAATGGGTAGGCACCCCCGGACCCCGATCGCCTAAAATTTTTCCGGACCATCAAATACGACCTAAGGAACCATAGTCACCGTTCCGCCATGAATTTTCCTAGTTGTTTGCGTTTTTCAGCGAAAAAACTAGAATTCCGCCCGATTCCCAAATTTTCGTGTGCTGTAGCTCACACCTTCCGAGTGGGCCGGTCCCCCCTGACTCGGAACGTCTAAAATTTTTCCAGGCCATTAAATACGACCTAAGGAACCATAGTCACCGCCCCGCCATGATCGTTCCTCAATTTTTGCATTTTTCGGCCAAAAAATTAGAATTCCGCCCGATTTCCATATTTTCGTGTGCGCTTAGGCCTTCAAAGTGGTCCCAGGACCCCCAGACCACGATCGCCTAAAAATTTTCAACGCCATCAAATATGACCTAAGAAACCATAGTCATCGCCCCGCCCTGATCGTTCCTCATATTTTGCGTTTTTCTGCCAAAAAACTAGAATTCCTCCCGATTCCCATATTTTTATGTGCTATAATAGCCCACGCCTTCCCAATGTGTAGGGCCCCCCGGAGCCGGATCGCCTAAAATTTTTCCGAGCCATCAAATACGAGCTAAGGAACCAAAGTCACAGCCCCTCCATGACCTTTCCTCATTTTTTGCATTTTATGGCCAAAAAACTAGAATTCCGCCCGATTCCCATATTTTCGTGTGTTAAAGCCCATGCCTTCCAAGTGGACCCGGGACTCCCGGACCCCGATCGCCTAAAATTTTTCGGGCCATTAAATACGACCTAAGGAACCATAGTCACCGTCCCGCCATGATCGGTCCTCATTTCATGCATTTTACGGCGAAAAAACTAGAATTCTGCCCGATTCCCTTATTTTCGTGTGCTATAACCCACGCCTTCCAAGTGGTCTCGGGACCCTTGAACCCCGATCTCCTAAAATTTTTCCGTACCATCAAATACGACCTAAGGAACCATAGTCACCGCCCCGCAATAATCGTTCCTCATTTTTTGCATTTTTCGGCGAAAAAACTAGAATTCCGCCTGATTCCCATATTTTCGTGTGTTATTGCCCACGCCTTCCAAGTGGTCCCGGGAACCCTGGAATCCGATCGCCTATTATTTTTCCGGGCCATCAAATACGATTTAAGGAACCATAGTCACCGCCCTCCCATGATCGTATCTCATTTTTTTCGTTTTTTGGCCAAAAAACTAGAATTCCGCGTGATTCCCATATTTTCGTGTGCTATAGCCCATGTCTTCCGAGTGGTCCCAGACCCCCGAACCCCGATAGCCTAAAATTTTTCCGGGCCATAAAATACGACCTAAGGAACCATAGTCACGGCTCCACCATGATCGTTCTTAGTTTTTTGCGTTTTTCGGCCAAAAACCTAGAATTCCGCCCGATTCCCATATTTTCGTGCGTTATATCCCACGCCTTCCGAGTGGGCCGGCCCCGCGGACTCGGATCACCTAAAAATATTTTGGGCCATCAAATACAACCTAAGGAACCATAGTCACTGCCCGCCATGATCGTTCCTCATTATTTGCATTTTTCGACGAAAAAACTAGAATTCCGTCGGATTACCATATATTTGTGTTCTATTGCCCTCGCCTTCCGAGTGGGCCGGGCCCCCCGGACTCGGATCGCCTAAATTTTTTCGAACCATCAAATAGGACCAAAGGAACCATAGTCACCGCCTCGCCATGATTGTTCCTCATGTTTTGCATTTTTCGGCCAAAAAACTAGAATTCCTCTCGATTCCAATATTTTTGTGTGCTATATAGCCCACGCCATCCAAGTGGTCCCGGGACCCCCGGACCCCGATCGCCTAAATTTTTTTCCAGGCTATCAAATACGACCTAAGGAACCATAGTAACTGCCCCTCCATGATCCTTCCTCAATTTGTTGCATTTTCGGCCAAACAACTAGAATTCCGCGAGATTCTCATATTTTCGAGTGCTATAGCCCCGCCATCAAATACGACCTAAGGAACCTTAGTCACCGCCCCGCCATGATCGTTCCTAGGTTTTTGTGTTTTTTGGCAAAAAACCAAGAATTCCGCGCGATTCCATATCTTCATTTGCTATAGCCCACGCCTTCCGAGTGGTCCCGGGAACCCCGGACCCCGATCGCCTAAAAATTTTCCAGCCATCAAATACGACCTAAGGATCCATAGTCACCGCCCCGCCATGATCGTTCTTCATTTTTTGCGTTTTTCGGCCAAAACACTAGAATTCCGCCCGATTACCATATTATTATGTGTTAGTGCCCACGCCTTCGAGTGGGCCGAGCCCCCCGTACTCGGATCGCCTAAAGTTTTTTCGGGCCATAATATAGGACCTTAGGAACCATAGTCACCACCTCGCCATGATCTTTCCTAATGTTTTGCATTTTTCGGCCAAAAAACTAGAAATCCGCCCGGTTCCCATATTTTTGTGTGCTATAGACAACGCTTTCTAAGTGGTCCCGGGATCCCCGGACACCGATCGCCTAAAATTTTTCCAGGCCATCAAATATGACCTAAGGAACCATAGTAACTGCCCCGCCATGATCGTTCCTCATTTACTGTGATTTCCGGCAAAAAAACTAGAATTCCGCCCGATTCCCATATTTCGTGTGCTATAGCCCACGCCTTCTGAGTGGGCCAGGCCCCCCGGACACGGATCATCTAAATTTTATTCGGGCCATCAAATAAGACCTAAGGACCATAGTCACCTCTCCGCGATGATCGTTCCTCATTGTTTGCATTTTTCGGCTAAAAAACTAGAATTCCGTCTGATTCCCATATTTTCCTGTGCTATAATTGCCCACGCCTTCCCAATGGGTAGGGACCCCTGGACCCCGATCGCCTAAAAATTTTTCGGACCATCAAATACGACCTAAGGAACCATAGTCACCGTTCCGCCATGAACTTTCCTAGTTGTTTGCATTTTTCAGCGAAAAAACTAGAATTCCGCTCGATTCCCATATTTTCGTGTGCTATAGCTCACACCTTCCGAGTGGGCCGGTCCCCCTGACTCGGAACGTCTAAAATTTTTTCGGGCCATTAAATACGACCTAAGGAACCATAGTCACCGCCCCGCCATGATCGTTCCTCAATTTTTGCATTTTCGGCCAAAAAATTAGAATTCCGCCCGATTCCTATATTTTCGTGTGCTATAGCATAGGCCTTCAAAGTGGTCCCAGTACCCCCAGACCACGATCGCCTAAAAATTTTCAAGGCCATCAAATATGACCTAAGAAACCATAGTCATCGCCCCGCCCTGATCGTTTCTCATATTTTGCGTTTTTCGGCCAAAAAACTAGAATTCCGCCCGATTCCCATATTTTCGTGTGCTACAGCCCACGCCTTCCGAGTGGGCCGGGCCTCCCGAACTCGGATCACCTAAATTTTTTTCGGGCCATCAAATAAGACCTAAGGAACCATAGTCACCTCCCCGCCAAGATCGTTCCTCATTGTTTACATTTTTCGGCCAAAAATCTAGAATTCCGCACGATTCCCATATTTTCATGTGCTATAATAGCCGACGCCTTCCCAATGTGTAGGGCCCCCCGGAGCCGGATCGCCTAAAAATTTTCCGGGCCATCAAATACGAGCTAAGGAACCAAAGTCACAGCCCCTCCATGACCTTTCCTCATTTTTTGCATTTTATGGCATAAAATCTAGAATTCCGCTCGATTACCATATTTTCGTGTGTTATAGCCCATGCCTTCCAAGTGGACCCGGGAATCCCAGACCCCGATCGCCTAAAAATTTTCGGGCCATCAAATATGACCTAAGGAACCATAGTCATCGCCCTGCCATGATCAGTCCTCATTTCATGCATTTTACGGCAAAAAAACTAAAATTCTGCCCAATTCCCTTATTTTCGTGTGCTATTACCCACGCCTTCCAAGTGGTCCCGGGACCCTTGAACCCCGATCTCATAAATTTTTTCCATACCATCAAATACGACCTAAGGAACCATAGTCACCGCCCCGCAATGATCGTTCCTCATTTTTTGCATTTTTCGGCGAAATAACTAGAATTCCGCCCGATTCCCATATTTTCGTGTGTTATAGCCCATGCCTTCCAAGTGGTCCCGGGAACCCTGGACCCCGATCGCCTATTATTTTTCCGGGCCATCAAATACGATTTAAGGAACCATAGTCACTGCCCTGCCATGATCGTTCCTCATTTTTTGCATTTTTCGGCCAAAAAACTAGAATTCCGCGCGATTCCCATATTTTCGTGTGCTATAGCCCATGCCTTCCGAGTGGTCCCAGACCCCGATAGCCTAAAATTTTTTTGGGCCATAAAATACGACCTAAGGAACCATAGTCACGGCCCCACCATGATCGTTCTTAGTTTTTTACGTTTTTCGGCCAAAAACCTAGAATTCCGCCCGATTCCCATATTTTCGTGTGTTGTATCCCACGCCTTCCGAGTGGGCCGACCCCGCGGACTCGGATCACCTAAAAATATTTTGGGCCATCAAATACAACCTAAGGAACCATAGTCACTGCCCCGCCATGATCGTTCCTCATTTTTGGCATTTTTCGACGAAAAAACAAGAATTCCGTCGGATTACCATATGTTTGTGTTCTATTGCCCTCGCCTTCCGAGTGGGCCGGGCCCCCGGACTCGGATCGCCTAAATTTTTTTGTACCATCAAATAGGACCAAAGGAACCATAGTCACCGCCTCGCCATGATTGTTCCTCATGTTTTGCATTTTTCGGCCAAAAAACTAGAATTCCGCTTGATTCCAATATTTTTGTGTGCTATAGCCCACGCCTTCCAAGTGGTCCCGGGACCCCCGGACCCCGATCGCCTAAATTTTTTTCCAGGATATCAAATACGACCTAAGGAACCATAGTAACCGCCCCTCCATGATCCTTTCTCATTTTTTGCATTTATCGGCCAAACAACTAGAATTCCGTGCGATTCTCATATTTTCGTGTGCTATAGCCTACGCCTTCCGAGTGGTCCCGGAACCGCCGGACCCCTCTTGCCTAAAGTTTTTCCGGACCATCAAATACGACCTAAGGAACCATAGTCACCACCCCGCCATGATCGTTCCTAGGTTTTTGTGTTTTTTGGCAAAAAACCTAGAATTCCGCGCGATTCCATATCTGTGAACCACTATACAAACGTCTCAGAAAGAATCCAGTTCCATGGAATCAAGAACAAACTGACACTGTCAAAAGAGTCAAATCTATTGTTCAAAAACTTCCTTGTCTAGGCATTCCTAATCCTGAGGCATTCATGATAGTCGAAACTGACGCTTCTGATGAAGGGTACGGTGGTAATCTTAAACATAGAGTCTCATTAAACTCTTCAGAACAATTGGTCCGTTTCACTTCTGGAATTTGGAATTCGGCTCAGAAAAACTATAGCACAGTCAAAAAAGAGATTTTGTCTATAGTACCATGTATTACAAAGTTTCAAGATGACTTAATTAATAAAGAATTTTTATTAAGAGTTGATTGTAAGTCAGCTAAAGAAATTTTGCAAAAAGATGTTAAAAACCTCATTTCAAAACAGATTTTTGCCAGATGGCAAGCACTATTATCTAGTTTTGATTTTCAAATTGAGTTTATTAAAGGTGAGGAAAATTCTTTACCCGACTTTCTAACCAGAGAATTCCTATAGGGAAAAAATGAGACCAAACCAGAAGGGTCCTTTCAGGGCCTCACCAAAGAGAGAAAATAGATATTCTGCACAAGCAGATTTTTATTCCCCCTTACCCGTGAGACCACCTCTAAATATAATGGTAACCCCTTCGAGAGTTCCCACTATAAACAAACCAGCTACAATGAAAGTCCTTGGTACTATTCCAAAAATAGAAGGACCATTCCAACAAGCTTCTTCGAAAGCTTCGACAAGCCAGACTGGTAAGACACTCACCAGCTCAGATTATGAAATGAAGACCCCAGAGTCATTTGCACAAGCAGTCAAGCCAGAGACACCATCCAAAAAGGAAGGTAAAAAACCAGTTTCTCAAGAAAAAGAAACATTTGAAATAATCTCCAAAGCACCAATCAAAGTGATAGCATTGGACAAAGGATACGAAAACTTTGACAAACCAGATTTGATCAGACCCTGTTATACAAAAAGAAACTATGTTGAAACCAGTGACCCTCTCAAATCAAGAAGGTATTATGAATTTATCCTTACAGATACAGGATCAGTCAGTTTTGAACATACCCTCAGGGATAACAAAGACCCTGACAGCATCAAGTATTCTAGATTTACCATTCATAAAATTATGAGTCCCTTTGAATGGGGAATGGATCATTTGCACACCCCAATTGTGCTCTCTGTACAATTCAGACCTCAAACATATAATTTTAAAGATTATATGGACGCATGGTATAACTTTATGTACCTACGCCCGGGTTCTCATACATGGTTCGTAAAATACAGCGAACAAGCAGCTAAGTCAGTCATACCAAGATGGTTCTATGACTGGTGGAAAGCATTTGGAGGAACAGAGCAATCAATGCCCCGAAGCTTCCATATTCATTATGAGAGATTCCAGAAAGAACAGGAAATCTCTACCCTACCAGACCACATCAAGATTTGCAAATATTACTTTGCAAAGAGGATTTCTTTTGTTATTAGTTGGATGTTCGAAATAGAACAAATCGAACGAATTCAATATTTAGTTAAAATACCAAAAATCAAAGGATAGGTTCCTGAATCAAGAGAAATCAAGAAACCCAAACCAACCAGCAAGAGTGGATCTACCAGTTCACAAGCAGAATTAAAAAAGAGACTCCTAGAAGTCTTAGCAAACATTGAAACAGCAAGCCCAGTAGAAATACAGGCTATGCTAGACACAGTATCAGCATCTTCCTCAACGGAAAACCAAGACAATGGGGACATGGAGGACCCACACGGAATAGCCCAAGCCTACCGGGCCTACGCAGAAGAAGAATAATAACTGAAGATAATGATTCTCCAGACAAAGACAAAAGACTCTTCAAAAAGAAGAAGTCATCTGATAATGACAACCACAAGAAGACAAACACAGTACTTGCCTCTTCAGAAAAGCAATAGACGACCCTTCAGTAAAGCAACAGACAGCAAACTAGGATCGTCCATTCAAACGGTTAAGATTAACTTAACAAAAATCTGAAGTCTATATAAAGACTCCAACCTTTGTAATAGAGGGCATCCGAAAATCTCCCAAGTTTTTCTCTATCTTTTCTTTCCCTCACTGTAAAATGTTCTATTATGTTTGAATAAAGCTTTTAACAAGTAAGTGTTTCTGTCTTTATTATTTAATTTTGCATTTATTTTATCTGCTTTAAAGATAAAACTTAAGATACTCTTAATGGTACCAGAGCCATGTTAAACATGTTAGGCTAAACCTATTATACTGTCTTTAGGGTTCGTCAAAATCTTGTTATCATGTTCATGTTATAACTCTTAGACATTTCTATACTATTCATTTCTGCATAGGTTTACTGTTCATCTTCTTTAAAGCTTCTGATCTTACTAGGCTACTGTTCTATGTTCATAGTGTGAGGGATCCTTGTAGGATGTCGATTAAACCTTATTAAACTGCCGTCAGTTGCCGTCGTCCATAGGCTAGGGTGTGCCGCGAGAGACAGGACACAACAGGACACAGTTAACACGTTTAATCCCCAACCCCCAAGATAACTTAGAACTTAGAACACTACCAAGATAGATCTGCAGTAAAGAAGAAGATAAGTAGTAAACACTATACAGTTAAGAACATTATAGAATTATCTAGAAGACTATTACATGATAGGATAACAGAGATAGTAGACTTACTCCTTAAAGATAGTATACCCCTATAATACTGATTATTTTGAAAAACCTATTTCAAATGAAACGTCATCCTATTTTTTATAAAATAAGAATTTTAAATGAAGGTAGATGGATAGGCCTAAAAAGATTAAGAAAAATTAATAAAAAAAATTTTCGTGCTGAATACAATATTGAAATTTATAAAGAACTTGTTTTTATTGAACTAAGAAAACAAAGTTTAGAAGAAATTTCTGAAGTTTTAAAAACTTTAGTACAAAAATTGTATGTTTATAAAAATAGAAGATTTTATATTCTTCTAAATCTAAAAGCAATAAATACTTGTATTAGTAGAACTATATTATTATGAATAATCCTGATAAAAACAAAATCTTGAATGATATAAACCAATCTCTGGTGGTAACTAATATTGCCAAAATAGCAAATGATTTACAAAATTGGAGTATTCCTAGAGAATCCTACAGTACTATCTATCATACTGGTAAGTTTGATTTTATAAAAAATTATAACATCAAAACTTGTGAATCTACTATTGCCATCAATAACTCGATAGAAACAATCAAGTTATTAGCTGCACAAGACATTCAACATTACAGAAAGAAATTCAATTTCCTTCACATCGGATTAGTACGAGTGGCAGTCAAACCTTTATATAGATTAGGTTTAGACACCCCTCTCTGTCTCTTACTAAGAGATGACAGACTTCTTAACTTTGATGATTCTTTGTTAGGAGTCTTACAAAGTAACTTAGCCCAAGGCCCTGTATACTTTAATTGTTATCCAAACTTTTCTGTTGACATAAATGATCAGAATGTCCTGGATACATTAACTCTTAATATAAAAACAAAAAATATGAACAGCAAAGTTAATACAAGAGAAATAGCTGTAATATATAGAGTTTATTACAGACTTATGAAAACAACTTTAGCCCCAAAAGCTAAGATCGAAAGTAATAAAGGAGTTACTATGCTCATGGAAGCAAACCAAGAACATAGTAATACGTTCGTCCCTAGAATGATTCAATGGGATGAAATTCTTTCGAAAGACGAATGGAGTTTTAACTCCATTACCCAACCAATTTATGAACCTGAGAGTTCATACATTGAACAAGTCATTCAACATCCTTCTGGAGCAATAGACTTAAAGTTCTTAAGTCCAAATTCGACTAGTGAAGCTTCTTCCAGTAGAAGAATGACCTTTACTAAACCTGCTTCTAAGGATAGCAAGAGTGATGAAGAACTTATCGAAGAAATCGATACAAAACTTAAGGGAGTAGATTTTAATAATACTGTTCCCAAAGTTATTTATCAAAACAGACCCTTTATTTCTACTCCAAAAAGTCCAACTGCTGAAACGGTTGATCAATTAACTGTAATCCGAGCCGATGACTTTGAAATAAATTGGAAAAGTCTAGATGCTCAGTGGTTACATCCCAACAATACCATCAATCGAAAATGGTATGTAGATACTTATTCTTTAGAACAAAGGTTATCTTTTAAAGATAAATGGATTAAAACTTAAAAAGAATCAAATGTGATATTGAATTCTTTAAATGGTTTGAAATAACTGGACAGATTCCAAATCAAAAGGAGTCTTTAAAAATGATTGTTAATAAATGGTATACCAAAAATAAAGGTATAATTGAAGATGTTAAACCACCCTTAGAAGAAATTCTGTTACCAGTCCAAAGCGAAGTAATCACAGTTTCCCCTTTTAAAAGAGAAAGTGTTCATACTGACATTGGACCAACCAACAAAGACATTAATAAAATTATTGTGCAAAATAATTACACAAATAATTTATTACATGTAGTCTATAATCAGTTAAAAGATACTAATAAATTAGGAATCCCTACAAGGTCTATAACAACTTCTAAAATTGAAACGCATCCTCTTATTAAGCTTCCTGAATATTCTAAAGAGAAGTTTCCAGAATTAGAAGAAAAATTTGATTTTTCGGATAAACTTCTAGAACAAATCGAAGAGAGGCTTAAAACAAAATTAGTAATCTCTAAACCAGATACTACCTTAAATCAAGCTAGTACTAGCATAAATAATAAATCCTAAATCTTCTTTTCTTAGGAGTTCCTTCCTTTTTTTCTTTACGCTTATGGCGTCTTTTTATCCTTTTCAGAAGATTTCTTATGTTGTTTTGCTCTTTTAGAAGGAGCAGCAATAGTTTTGCCCTTCCATAGTAATTCTTTTTATTAGAATGTCTTGGATCGTTAGTAATTCTGTTGATTTCAGAATCAATGGAATTGATTGTAGAGACTGTTTCTATTTTACTAATTTCTTCAGAGGTTTTTCTGGAGCATTATATTAGAAACTCGAGTTTTTCCTTTTCACCAGGGAAATCTTCTTTTGTTCTTAAATCATTATAATCCTTTTCAATAGAACTTAATCTTTTAATTAAATTTGCCCACGCCTTCCGAGTGGTCCCGGGAACCCCGGACCCCGATCGCCTAAAACTTTTTCAGCCATCAAATACGACCTAAGGAACCATAGTCACCTCCCCGCCATGATCGTTCTTCATTTTTTGCGTTTTTCGGCCAAAACACTAGAATTTCGCCCGATTACCATATTATTGTGTGATATTGCCCACGCCTTCGAGTGGGTCGATCCCCCCGTACTCGGATCGCCAAAGTTTTTTCGGGCCATAAAATAGGACCTTAGGAACCATAGTCACCACCTCGCCATGATCTTTCCTAATTTTTCGAATTTTACGGCCAAAAAACTAGAAATCCGCCCGGTTCCCATATTTTTGTGTGCTATAGACAACGCTTTCCAAGTGGTCCCGGGATCCCCGGACACCGATCGCCTAAAATTTTTTCGGTCCATCAAATACGACCTAAGGAACCATAGTAACTGCCCCGCCATGATTGTTCCTCATTTATTGCGATTTCCGGCAAAAAAACTAGAATTCTGCCTGATTCCCATATTTTCGTGTGTTATAGCCCACGCCTTCCGAGTGGGCCAGGCCCCCCGGACTCGGATCATCTAAATTTTATTCGGGCCATCAAATAAGACCTAAGGACCATAGTCACCTCCCCGCCATGATCGTTCCTCATTTTTTGCATTTTTTGGCTAAACAACTAGAATTCCGTCCGATTCCCATATTTTCATGTGCTATAATTACCCACGCCTTCCCAATGGGTAGGGACCCCCGGACCCCGATCGCCTAAAATTTTTCCGGACCATCCAATACGACCTAAGGAACCATAGTCACCGTTACGCCATGAATTTTCCTAGTTGTTTGCGTTTTTCAGCGAAAAAACTAGAATTCCGCCCGATTCCCATATTTTCGTGTGCTATAGCTCACACCTTCCGAGTGGGCCGGTCCCCCTGACTCGGAACGTCTAAAAATTTTTCGGGCCATTAAATACGACCTAAGGAACCATAGTCACCGCCCCGCCATGATCGTTCCTCAATTTTTGCATTTTTCGGCCAAAAAATTAGAATTCCGCCCGATTCCCATATTTTCCTGTGCTATAGCTTAGGCCTTCAAAGTGGTCCCAGGACCCCCAGACCACGATCGCCTAAAAATTTTCAAGGCCATAAAATATGACCTAAGAAACCATAGTCATCGCCCCGCCCTGATCGTTCCTCTTATTTTGCGTTTTTCGGATAAAAAACTAGAATTCCGTCCGATTCCCATATTTTCGTGTGCTACAGCCCACGCCTTCCGAGTGGGCCGGGCCTCCCGAACTCGGATCACCTAAATTTTTTTTGGGCCATCAAATAAGACCTAAGGAACCATAGTCACCTCCCCACCAAGATCGTTCCTCATTTTTTACATTTTTCGGCCAAAAAACTAGAATTCCGCACGATTCCCATATTTTCATGTGCTATAATAGCCCACGCCTTCCCAATGTGTAGGGCCCCCGGAGCCGGATCACCTAAAATTTTTCCGAGCCATCAAATACGAGCTAAGGAACCAAAGTCACAGCCCCTCCATGACCTTTCCTCATTTTTTGCATTTTATGGCCAAAAAACTAGAATTCCGCCCGATTCCCATATTTTCGTGTGTTATAGCCCATGCCTTCCAAGTGGACCCGGGACTCCCGGTCCCCGATCGCCTAAAAATTTTCGGGCCATCAAATAGGACCTAAGGAACCATAGTCACCGCCCCGCCATGATCGGTCCTCATTTCATGCATTTTACGGCGAAAAAACTAGAATTCTGCCCGATTCCCTTATTTTCGTGTGCTATAACCCACGCCTTCCAAGTGGTCCCGGGACCCTTGAACCCCGATCTCCTAAAATTTTTCCGTACCAACAAATACAACCTAAGGAACCATAGTCACCGCCCCGCAATGATCGTTCCTCATTTTTTGCATTTTTCGGCGAAAAAACTAGAATTTCGCCCGATTCCCATATTTTCGTGTGTTATAGCCCACGCCTTCCAAGTGGTCCCGGGAACCCTGGACCCCGATCGCCTATTATTTTTCCGGGCCATCAAATACGATTTAAGGAACCATAGTCACCGCCCTGCCATGATCGTTCCTCATTTTTTGCATTTTTCGGCCAAAAAATAGAATTCCGCGCGATTCCCATATTTTCGTGTGCTATAGCCCATGCCTTCTGAGTGGTCCCAGACCCCCGGACCCCGATAGCCTAAAATTTTTCCGGGCCATAAAATACGACCTAAGGAACCATAGTCATGGCCCCAC